>NW_022204507.1:520383-794617 GCF_008831285.2 Nymphaea colorata | reverse complement strand
TCATGAGACAGACTTACGTTTTGACTGTGTTGAGCCCATGGTGACCGAACCTAGCTGGAATTGGCACCACATTTGAGTGCACCCGGGTCAAACCTACTTGGATTAAGTAGGTTAGGTGAGTTTGACCAGTCTAGTAATTGCTTCCTTGAAAATGATTTTTTTCTTTAAGGAGGATCTGGTTAAAGAAGAGAGAGAGACATAAATGTCTCTCTTTTCCTAGGTTTCTCCTTTATTTCTTCTTGAAAATGACTTTTCTTCAATTAATTTGAGAGAAAATATTTATTTATTATTTTTTTGACATGGAGGGGGGCATGGCCCCTGGGAGGGCTCTTGACCACACGGGCTAGGTGGGGCCCACACGTGGGTCCCACGTAGCATTTTAGACTGAATTAGATCCAATTCTTGGATCTAAGTCAAAATTTGCATTTTGCAATTGGATTTGGATTTCAAATGACATTTGCAATTGAATTTGGACTCGTAATCCTGCATTGGGATTCGTGTATCGGGTTAAATTCACGATTTGAATCTAATTGTTCTTTAGATTCGAAATTGGCTTTGAAATTGCAAATTTTCACAATTCTTTTGTGAAATTTTCACATTGCTTCAATTTTGATGTGGAAAAATTTGGGGTGTTAACAGATGCCCCTCTTTGTTGTTAAGCAAATTGAATAATTTGCTTAATAGCAAAGATTCACGCACCAAATTTTTGCAAATCGTTTGGAAAATCCATTTTTCAAATGATGTTGAACCATCCTCGCTCGAGGGGAAATGCTAGGCATAGACCTGAAATAAGAAGATTTCTCCATCTCATTGGAGACTTTGTAGAGGAATTAATGTTGGTTGAAAAATTTTGTAATTGTGAAAGTTTTTGCATTTGATGCTTTGAGAAATTTGCCTTCGATGCCTTCTAAACCATTGGCAAGTGCTTTTTCTCTTCTTTTACTTAGTTTTTCACATACTCTCTTTTGCTTTTGAATTTTGATTTTCTTTTTGAGCCACCCTTCACTCTTGGGAGAAATTCCTCACCACCCCAAAAGCTACTACGGAGTTCCACCGCTTTGGCGGTTTTGTGTAGTTTGCTTTGTGTAATATCAAGTCTATCGGGCTTTCTTCTGAACCCTTGTAACAAGCTTTGGGCCGGTAACTCCTAGACCAGTTGGCCTCAGGGTACCAAATGTAAAACACTCCCCGGGCTTACTTGCTCGAATTCAGAAGGCTTTAGGAGACTTAATATAAGCAAAATGTTCATGGATTGCTTTTTAGCTTCACGGCGTAAGCATAGGTCATATGCCCACCCGCGCCTGCTGAGCTTTGAACCAGAGGAACAACTACACTCACCCCGAGCTCATTGCTCAACTCATTTCGCTTGATAGCTTTTCTAGCATCTTGCCAAGGTCTTTTAGGTGACAAGACTTTTTCTTATGGCATCTCATGCTAGACCTTTACAAATGCCGATTGTCGGGACCAACATTAATTACTATCTATAAGTCCCTCAATGTCTGTGAAATTTCTTGCCTATTTCAAGACGATGCCCTTGCAATTGTCTTCAAGACATGGGTTGAGTTTGAAAATTTTGATGCATTTTTGAAACTTTTCCCTAAGGATACCATGCCCCTTAGTTGGTTTGAAAATTGTTACAAACGTGCTTATCAAAGCACAACTATTTGAATTTTTTTTTTTTGAATTGCAAATTCAAGTATTAGAATTTTTTGAGATGCAAAGCATTAATTGGATCGGGGATTTCAACCCCATCGGCATCAATCAGTCGATAAGAATTGTGAGGTAGAACCTCTTTGACAACATATGGTCCTTCCCAGTTCGGCGCCCATTTTCCTTTGGGTCTACTCCTGAGTGGAACTATGGATCTTAAAACAAGATCATTTACCTGAAATTTTCTTTCAATGACTGATTTGGCATAATGTCGGGCGACTCTCTTACGATAGACTTCGGCATGCTCTGCCGCTTGTAGTCTTTTCTCGTCTAAGAGGTCTAATTGAGCAAGTCTCTTTTTTTGATATTTGTTAATTGGGAGTTCAATGAGAGCAGCAAATTTCATTGCTGGTTTTTGGACATGTAATGGAAGGACAATTTCCGTTCCATATACTAATTCTGCTGGTGTAGCATTGGTGAGTGTCCGAATTGTGGTTCGATACGCCCAAAGTGCATTGTGCATTTTCTCGTGCCAATCTCGGCCTGTTTCAACTGTCCTTTCTAAGACACGAATCAAAATCTTGTTGGTTGCTTCTGCCTGACCATTACCTTGAGGGTAATATGGGGCAGAAAAGTGATGTTGTATTTTGTGTTTATGACAAAGATTGCGCATTTTCTCATTTTGAAATGAGTACCGTTATCAGAAACGATATCATGCGGGATGCCAAATCTACACAAAAGATTTTTATGAATGAAGGACACTACGTGTTGTCCTTCGACTGTTTTTAAAGTGATCGCTTCCACCCATTTGGTGAAGTAATCTGTAGCTGCAAGAAAATACCTGTGTCCATTTGAGGCAGGTGGATTGATTGGACCGACTACGTCGAAGGCCCACATGGAGAATGGCCATGGTGAGCTGACCGAATGAAGGTACGCTGCTGGAGCATGAATTGATGGTGCATGCAACTGACATTTGATGCATTTCTTGACAAATTGGTGACAGTCTCTTTGCATTGTGGGCCAATAGTACCCTGCTCTGACTATCTGCTTGACGAGGGTCTGATACCCTACATGTCCCCCATAAATTCCTTCATGGGCTTCTTGAATGACTTCTAGTGCCTCATTTGCATCGAGACATCTAGCATATTCTGTGCTGAATCCTCTTCTGTATAGGATGTCGGCTAGAATGAAATATCTTGAAGACATGTGTCTCAAAACTCTTTGCTCTTTTCGAGACATTTCTGGTGGAAGTGTTCCAGTTTGGAGAAAATCCTTGATGTTCTGATACCATGGTGTTTCTCTACTTTCTGCTTGCAACACCTGCTCTGGTATGACAAAAGATGGTTGTTCGAGTCTTCCAACTTCAAAAGATCTGATAGATTCTCCAGGTTTGAAGGCAATGGTAGAGCCTAAACTGGCTAAACCGTTTGCTATTGGGTTAAATTCTCTTTTGACATGTAAGAGTTGACATTCCTCGAACTGTCTTAAGAGGGAAGCTGCTAACTCTTGATATGGATCAATTTTTGATCTTTGACTTGCCAATCTCCATTGACCTGACTGACAGCTAAGAGAGAATCTCCAAAATTGCGAACTCTCTGCACTTTAAATTTGAGCAACATTTTGAGTCCTTGGATTAGGGCCTCGTACTCTGCCATATTATGCGTGCAGGAAAAATTCAATTTGAGAGAGTAAGGAATCATTTCCCTTTCTGGTGTAATGAAAAGTATCCCAATGCCTGCCCCAGCTGTGCTCTTAGATCCATCAAAGTACATCTCCCAAATCGGCTCTGGTTCAGTTGTCAGGATTTGCTCATCTGGAAAATCATCATTTGTTCTAATTTCTTCATATAGAGGAAAATCTGCCAATTGGTCTGCAATGGCTTGCCCCTTGATTGATTTTTGTGACACATATTCCAAATCATATTGCATCAGCAAAACCTGCCACTTTGCTATCCTTCCATTCAGAAATGGCTGTTCGAGGATATATTTGAGTGGATTAAGTTTGGATAAAATTTTAACTTCACAAGCCAATAGATAATGCCTTAATTTTTGACACATCCACACCAAGGCTAAGCAAGTTTTTTCCATGTGCGAGTAATTCTTTTCATACTGCACAAATGTCTTACTGATGTAATAAATGGCATGTTCTATTCGGCATCCTTCTTCATATTGAGCCAGAAATCCACCACAGGCTGAATCGTTAACTGTGATGTAAAGGAGTAGAGGTTCCCCTAAAATTGGAGGTTTTAAAATTGGTGGGCAAAGAAGATACTTCTTGATCTTTTCGAATGAGGCTTGACATTCATGCCCCCATTCAAATTTGACTCCTTTCTGCAGTAAATGGTTGAAGGGTTCGCATCTCATGGCGAGATTAGATATAAACCTTCTGATTGATTGAATTCTGCCTTGCAAGCTGCGTAGCTCCTAAAGATTTGTTGGGGGTGACATTTCGATGATCGCCTTTGCTTTGGAAGGATCCATCTCGATTCCCTTTTGGCTGACCATAAATCCCAAAAGCTTACCGGATTCCACACCAAATACACATTTTTGTGGATTCAATCTAAGTTTGTATTGTAAGAGTCTATCAAAAACTTGAGAGAGAATGTTGATGTGATTCTCCCTTGTTTTTGACTTAATTAGTAGATCATCTACATATGCATCCATGATTTGATGCATTTGGTCATGAAAAATAGCTGCCATAGCCCTTTGATATGTTGCCCCAGCGTTCTTCAAACCAAATGGCATTACTGTATAGCAGAAGGTACCCCATGGGGTTGTAAATGATGTTTTGGCTTGATCTTGAGCTGCCAACTTAATTTGGTTATAACCAGAATATCCATCCATAAAGGAGAACATAGCGTGACCTGCGGTACTGTCTACCAACAAGTCAATGTTTGGAAGTGGGTAGTCATCCTTTGGTGTAGCCTTATTCAAATCTCTGAAATCGATGCAGAGCCGAATTTTGCTATTTTTCTTTGGGACTACCACAATGTTTGCTAACCATTCAGGATAGTCGATTGTTCGGATGAACCCTGCCTTTAGTAGGTCTTCCAGGCCTTCCTTAACTTGCCCCTCAAGATGAGGGTCTAGTTTCCTCAATTTTTGTTTGATTGGCTTGCATTCTGGTTTCAATGGTAGTCGATGCTCGACTAATTTTGTATCAAGCCCTGGCATGTCCTCATAAGTCCACGCAAAGGCTTCTTGATGCTTTTTGAGGAAGTCTATCAACTCTTTTCTTTCTTCTGCTGAGAGACTTGTTCCAATTTGCAAAATCTTTGGACTCTCTTCCGTGCCAATGTTAATTTCCTCAATCGGATCATTAATCAGAGGTGACGGTTGATCTTGCTTTCTCATTTGGATGAACTCTGGACATTCGGCCTCAGTGAGTTCTGGATTTATCTCCTTAAAAGCTTTTGATGTTTGATCCTCAAATGCCATCCTAAAGATTGTAAAGAAGTTAGATGAAATTTGAGACATTGTATATGGAAGTAATTTGCATTTGTCATTGTATTTTTGAAGGTATTACAAAATGAAGACACTTGGTCTATTTGAGTACAATGACGACAAAATGACAAAATGATGGCGGATTTGTTGATTCAAATTGATGGTGAACATCCGCCTATGGTATTGCTCTTGACGAAAGGTACTGGCTTGAATTCTTCCTCAACATCCACTTTTTCATAGCTTTGGCACCCCAAGGCTTGAGTGCCTCGTTGTCCTGTCAAGGTAACTGGTTCCAAGATTCCATTTTCATGTTTGCCAAGGCCAGTAAATGGCTGGTAGCCATGGCGTATGAGTAAATCCAATCCTTTCTCATTCTGGCAGAATTTCTTGAACAACGGATGACTTTTGTAACTTGTTTCAAGTTTGGTACCCCTTTTCACCCATACCTGTTTCTTTGGTTTCTGAATGGCCAACCTGCTAAGACTTTGAGATATTTCTTCTCCTTTGCAGACTCGAATACTGGGTACCTCAATTGTATATGTTGGTACCGGAATCATTGGGTGTACAAGCCGACTTTCCCTATCCTCTGCATAGATGGTTATAGAATTCCCGTTGTAAGTCCATTTGACACACTGATGTAGAGTGGAGGGAACTGCATTGGTAGCATGGATCCATGGCCTGCCAAGCAACAAGTTGAAGGAGGGTTCTATATCCACCACATGAAATAAAACCCAATGATACGTCTCAGAAATATTTAAATCCAGACATATGCATCCTAGGCATGGTTGTCCTGTCCCGTCATATCCATGGATGAAAATTTTGGATGGAGTATAGTCAGCCTGTCTTATGCCCAACTCACGAGCTGTTTGTTGTGGACAGATGTTCAGGCTTGCTCCACCATCAATTAAAACGTGGGAAACTCTGGTGCCCCTTGTCTCTATCACTATGTGCAAGGCGTCATTGTGCGATGCACCTCCAGTTGGTAGATCTTTATCAGAGAATATGATCGGACTATTTTCACATAATTCAAAAGCCCATTCATTCCCCCTGTTAGGGCTAAACCCTCCCTTCTTGACTTCAGGTAAGGGGTCCAATTCATTGAAAATGGATTCCAATGGTTCAGGGTCGCACACTTGTGACTTCTGATCAATCTCTGTCAGATGGTCTTGTTTAACCAGTCCGGTTTGTGCATTGATGGATCCTTTATCATGTTTGAAAAGCAATCCAAAGAAATCCAGGGACGCTGTATCCCTTTTGTTTGTCACCATAATTTGACGACCTGTTGAAAATCTGACCATCGAAACTATTCCTTTGCCATGTTTAGGAAAAGGATTCTTGAGAATGTCCGGCTGTTCACTGACCTCTTTGATTATTTCTTTGTCAACTGCATCTTGCACAATATTTTTAAGTACAAGGCAGTCTTCTGTATCATGTCCTGGAGCGCGATGAAATTTGCAGAATTGCTCTTTGTTTTTCCCCATCATTGGTGGGGGGTTGGAGACTTTTGGGAGAAACAGAGTACCTCTTTCGATTAGCATATGCATGACCTCTTCATAACTTTGTTGTAATGGGGTAAATTTTCTATCGTACCCCCATCCAGGATGTTTGTTTTTGGTGCCACTACTACTGCCACTAGCTTTGTCCATTACCCCTTTATTCTTAGGATATTCGGACTTTTCTTTCTTGAAGGCTGCAGCGTTGGCCACGATGTTGGCTGGAGCATTCTGACTTCTGCTATTCTTTTTTGTATCTTCCCTTACTTTTACCGAGATGACAGCATCAAAAGCTCCATTCTCAATTCCTGCTTCAATGCATTCTGCCCTCTCAGTGAGATCGATGAAAGACTTGATTGGAGCATTGGAAATGAGGCTCCTTAATGGTTGTGTCAAATTGTTTACGATCAATCCCAGTGCATGGGATTGAGAGATTGGGTCTCTCATCTTGTTGCAAGAAGACCTCCACCTCTGAATAAAATCTCTCACCTTTTCACCTGGCCTCTGTTTTAGATAGCATAATGTGGTGATCGTTGGTGCAGTTTCAACGTTTTGAATGAACCTTTCGATGAAAAGGTTGATTAACATGTCAAAATTTTTCAATTCCACTGGGTTGATGTGTTCCCGATACCATTGTGCTGCAATTCCTTCTAGGCTTCTAGGGAAACATCGAAAGAGGGCCCTATGATTGTGGCGGAATTTGTAGCATTCAGCAAAGAACATGGCCAAATGTGCCTTTGGGTCTCCATGGCCATCAAATTTGATAAATTTCTTGGGCAAGTTTTTATGTGTTTGTCATTTTCGAAGCTTTCGTAGAAATCTTCGCAAGTGAAATTCCTCTTGTTCTTGCCTTTAAGTTGTACTGCATTTAACTTTTTTTCAACTTCCTGGATTTTTGTTTTCCAGGATTCTCCCTTCTTCTTTTTCTTGGGAGTTTTCGGTTCTTCCTCACTACTAGATTCTGTTGTAGCGTCTTCAGAAGAGTCTGAACTGCTTGATGAGTACTTTCTTGTTTTCTTCCCTTTCTTTTTGGCTTTTTCTGCCTGCGCTTGTTCTTCATTGAACATGATCATGTATTTCCGGAATCTTCTGTATTCCTCAAATTCTGGGTCATTTATTTCCAGCTTGGGAGGTGTTTCTGAGGAGGATTCTTCTCCCCTGTCTCCTATAAAAGGTTGATCAAGCTCCATTTCACTCCTTCTCCTGATTTGGCTTCTGGTTTCAACCATAAAGCGGATGTTCACCTTGCAAGAAGAAAAATTGAAAATGTTAGGATGTGAATTGATGAGAGGTGACAAATTTTGATTACATATTAAAAGAAAGATGAGAATGACAAAACTTGACAAAGTTTAACATAACTTGACAAAACTTGACAAATTTTGGCTTAATGACAATGAACTAGACATGACAATCTAGGACAGAAGGATAGATGGGCGAACTTCATCCCACCATTTTACATATTCGGAACCCATTCCTGGACCAAGGACAAGATACAAGTGAGCAAATGATTCCCAACATTGCTGGGCATAGGTGTATATCCCGGACCACTCTTCAGTGTCTAGTTCACACTCCACAATGGCTCCTTCCGACTCAATTGGATATGCCTTCCTCTGACGCAGTGAGAATTGCCTGAGGCAACGCTCTGGATGATATTCAATTATGAAAAACGGTCCCAATAGAAGACTTCCTCTGACTGGGTTGTAAGTGTATCTTGACTTGATGACCTCTCGATCAAAGAAGTCCCAAATGATGGTGGAGTCATCAACTTCCTCCATCTTTCTGCGGTAGTGCTCCATACTAGATAACTGACCGTCTGTGTTTTGAAAATGACATGATTGTGGCCCCACATGTTTGTAGAACCATGCTTGCAGTGCAAAGACACATCCTTCTATCGAGTCTGCATCTCCAATTGAAAATTTGGCCAACCCTCTGTAAAGGAATGCCAAGGCTGCCATTGCTATGGAAATGTGACGGACTTGGACATGCCCCCATTTTCTGAAGAGGCGAGCTATGCGGAAATCCATTATGTGTTCTTCATTATTGAAGAAGATAAGACCCACGGTACAAGTCACTATGGAGTTTTTGTACTTGTCTGCAACAGTTCTAGATAGTGACGCAGGGTTGACAAATTGGGAGTATGTTTCACCAAGCTCTTGTAGTTGAAGATATTGATGTCCATCTTTCTCTAGAAAATGCCAACTCCTTTTCCCTGTGAGTTTACGAATCACTTCTAGAGTTTTGACTTGACCTTGGTTTACAAGGAACTGGTCTTCAATTGGACCTCTTGGGTCACCTTTTGGTTCTGGCAAACCCATAATGTTGGAGAACTCATCAAGAGTGATTGTCATTTCACCCCATGGAAACCAGAATGTGTTGGTCCTTGGGTTCCATCTTTCAGCAATTGCATGGATTAGATTGCCATTGATAGGCTGTATGGCAAGACTGACTGCTTCTTCAAGACCGCAATCCTCTAAGTGATCCGGGAACATACACCGAAAAGTTGGGTACCATGAAAGATACCACTGAGGTAGGTAGACTCCACTTGGGATGATGCGAAGTCCGGATCGGCCTTGACATGACCCGAATAGGATGTGGTCATATGGGAAGATACTTTCTGAGTCCATCTAGACAAGAGAAGGTATTAGACTTTGACATGAATTGACCCAATAGAGACTCGAGAAGAGTTTTGACATTGGGTTTGGACATGGACTTAGGGGCAAAGTAAAACATCACATGCGTCCAAACAAGCATTTAATGAAAAATTGATAATGCAATTCCTAGGACTCTTGCCTATATGCATTATTTTGAAAATTGGTCTTGGAACCTATGGAAAATAAATGGGTAAATGATTCTTTATTTATCCAAAATTTATGGTATACCTATATACCAAATTTATGGTACTAGCATTGACTCCTCCAAGGGTTTTCTAGATTTGGGCTCTCCATTTCTCCTTGTTCACCCATCGATATACCGGGACTATTGTCCGTTTCGGTACTAATGGGGGACTTCTCAGTCCAATTGGGTGGTCCAGTTGTAAGGCTATATCTTGGACTAATGTCCTAGAAATAGCCCGGCAACATGATGACCGTGATATGATATAGGTAAGGATTTGTTTTTCAAAATTCATGAGAAGATGCAAAATAGATGGCTCTATTGCATACATTCCTAAGAGATAGATTTGAAATTTTGAGAGCATACATGGGCTGCATACAATCCTTAAATTGAGGAGGGGTAGGATAAATTGAAATGAATGAGGTTCATGAAATCTCCTCAATGTACACTACATGATGTCGGTATGCATTTTTGTGAGTTTAATTTTTTTTTTTTTTTTTGTGCAATTGATGTCCGACATTGGTGAAAATAACCCATATATGATCCAAATAAGTCTTTAGACAAACAATGACGGGTCCCACCGGGCGTGCCATCTGTTCGCACCCCACTCCCTTTTCAAGAAGGTCGAAATGCGAGTCAGCAAAATTCTTTTAAAATTGGGGTTTTGAGAAAATTTTCAAGAGAAAGGGATCCGTTCGTCGGTACGAGGTCCAACCGTTCCTGCTGCCTTTAACAGGGGTAATTAGACCAAGGACTAAAGATCATTTGGATCATATACGAGTTATTGATGTAAGTCCTATATGCTTATGCATTGAGGTTTTGGATTCAAGAAACGAAATTCATTTTTTTGAATAAATGAATTTGAATATTGGGGGTTTTCAAGTTGGTTTAAAATCCTTTGTTTTGGTGTTATTTGAAACACATAATTCTTGAGGATTTTTGAAGATTTGGAATTGAGTTCTTTGTTGTGAACTCTAGATGATGATGATCATCTTATGATAAAAATTGATTTTGAACTCTTCTTTTGTCAAATCATGTGATTTGTAGAATTCATTCTTTTGAAAGAACATAGGTTCCAAATTGTTAGAAAACATGTTGTTTTTCAAATGCACTTTGGCCAAAAGATTATGAATGCATTGCTTGTGTTTTCTTTTGAAGTTAAGTGAAGTTTACAAATTCTCATTGCAATATGACTTGGTCACTTTTTGCAACTTAAATTTGAATCACTTAATTTCTTGAGAATGTGCATGTGGTGCCATTGATTTTGAGTGAAAGTGAATGCATGAAACGAGAATAGAAACTATATGGAACATTCATTCTTCTCTCTCTCGTAATCCATCAAGATTCATTCATATGAAACATACATTCTTCACTCCCTCATAATCTCTCAAAGTCCGTATTGCACGTCATACAATCTATACATGAAGATTGATTAAAATGTAGGACTTTCTCTATATGTGCTCATTATATGATTAAGCACATGAATTAGAGATGTAGTCCATAAGCTTGAGGCTTGACATAAAATTATCAAAATGATGAAAATATATAAATGATGTCAAGTTCAATCTTTGAAACGGATGGGAGACATGGATGACGTCCACTTTTGTCTCAAAATAGCTAAAAATCAGACCTTGTGTTGATTTAAATAGCTGAAAATTGTGGACATTGATTCCAATAAGGACTTGTTTCTTAGATAGAAACAATGAGTTTTTCAAATCTATTCAAATTCCAGATTTCGTAGTAATGAAATCATCAACTCCTTTGGATGATTCTAGGATGGTTGGTATTTCAAATACGTAAATTTTGATATTCTTAAACCAATTCCTATAAAACATGGTCTGATTTCAACAACATACATACATCTTACGTATGGGTTTGCTGAAATTAAGTAAAAATGAAATGAAAGTAATTTATAATCTTGCACTAGAAAAATCAATAAAATGGCCCATTTCCTTAAAGACCGGTTTGGAAACATGTTCCAACCTGATTTTAAGGGAGGAATGTAATTTTTGACAAGAAATCAGATGCATATATGTACATATATAACAATGTATACATATACGTACTTTACTTTTCAAAATGAAATTTTATCAAGGGACCGCATGACTCATGAATCATGATGATTCATGGCTGGGTTCTTTTATGTAGGAAGATTGAGAACTTGTTTCAAATCTTCCCTACTACCCTTGATTAATTAAATTGAAAGACATGAATCAAAATGACTGTGAATAAGAAAGAAAATAAAACAATACTCAAGCTTATTCGTCCATCATTTTGCCATGCAAGGGTGGATCACATTCATAAAAACGTATCCATCCCTTATAGGCATTTTCATCATACGTGATGTAGCAAAATCACTTTCTCACCGTGGGATTCTCTCATGGTAGGGAGTTCAAAATGGTATTAAGTTGGTTCCTTTGAAAGGGACGTGGCCTTGGGGCCCATTTCGAAATTTGATACTTGGGTTCATATTTAAGAAAAACCGACATATGCATGTATTATGCATTAACATGTACATTGAAGCATAGGTTTCCCTTAGCTGGACATCATTCCCAGCCGTAAGCAAATGAAAATAAACCCTCCCACGAATTTTTGGAATTAAAATAAATCAACAATAAGCTAAAGTAGAAGAGAAGTGAGTTAAGATCACCTACCTTGCGGTCGGTCTTGATGTTTGTCCTTCGTCTTCACTTGTTTTCTAACCCAAGCAATCCTAAGCAAGAATCCAACCGTGGATTCAAGCTTAGCAAAGCTAGAATAAGAAATAGCTTGCTTGCTGGAATTTGGAGTGGTAAAGAGGGCTTCTCACCACGAAAATCCTAAGTAAGGGTTCACTTAAGCACCCTAACTTAGCAAAATCAATGGGGAGAATAGAAGAAAGTGAAGAAGAGAATGGGAGAAAAAGGGGAAGGGGGCTTGGACGAACCTCTTCTCTCTTCCTTGGCTTCTCCCTCCTAGCTCCTTGGCTGCAGCAATTTGATAGAATGCTCCAAAATTTCGTCCCCCCCCTTAGTGGCCAAGGGGAGGTTTATATAGAGGAGGAGGTGGGTTCAACCACCTTCTTAACTCACCTTGGGAACTTACTTAAGACCTTGAGGACTTGTAAAATGAGTTAAATAGACTTTAAAGGCTCTAATTGACCATTTCTCAGCCCATTTCCACGAGCTAGGTGGGCTGGGCTAGGTTTGGTCAACTTGGGTTCAGACCTAGGTGACCATTTTGACTAAAATTTTGGACGAAAATGCCCTTGCACAGGGTTTTGCCCTTATTTTGTACTATTTATTTATTTTTTTGTTTGAAATCGAGCTTATAAGGTTAAAACCTAGTTACTAAGCTCCAAATGCCATTGAATTATGATAATTAAATTTAAATTTTAATAAAATTTAAAAATTTTATCAAATTTGGTTCGAAAAGGGTATTTTCGTCCAAAACTTGATTGAAAATGGATTTCAACTGAATCAAACTTTCACTTGAGAAATTCAATTTAAATTTGGTATTTGATTCATGCATTTGACAAATTCAAATGTTTATTTGTCTTTCATAAACCATTTTAGGCTTTTTAATCTTAAGTTGACCGTAGAAGGGCAAAATTGTCCAAATTGATCAATTTCGACCAATTGACCAAAGTCAAAGCTCATTTGCAAGTAGTTTGACTTTATTTGAGGTAATTTGATAAATTTGGGTCAAGAAAGCTGTTAATTGAGCTAAATTGTACTTTGACTGAGTTTAGTCAAAGTGGGTTTGGTTCGGTCAAAGTCTATTTTCGTCCATTAATTGGATCATGAGACAGACTTACGTTTTGACTGTGTTGAGCCCATGGTGACCGAACCTAGCTGGAATTGGCACAACATTTGAGTGCACCCGGGTCAAACCTACTTGGATTAAGTAGGTTAGGTGAGTTTGACCAGTCTAGTAATTGCTTCCTTGAAAATGATTTTTTTCTTTAAGGAGGACCTGGTTAAAGAAGAGAGAGAGACATAAATGTCTCTCTTTTCCTAGGTTTCTCCTTTATTTCTTCTTGAAAATGACTTTTCTTCAATTAATTTGAGAGAAAATATTTATTTATTATTTTTTTTGACATGGAGGGGGCATGGCCCCTGGGGGGCTCTTGACCACACGAGCTAGGTGGGGCCCACACGTAGGTCCCACGTAGCATTTTAGACTGAATTAGATCCAATTCTTGGATCTAAGTCAAAATTTGTATTTTGCAATTGGATTTGGATTTCAAATGACATTTACAATTGAATTTGGACTCGTAATCCTGCATTGGGATTCGTGTATCGGGTTAAATTCACGATTTGAATCTAATTGTTCTTTAAATTCGAAATTGGCTTTGAAATTGCAAATTTTCACAATTCTTTTGTGAAATTTTCACATTGCTTCAATTTTGATGTGGAAAAATTTGGGGTGTTAACAATAGGTAATGTGAACAAATTGCAAACATTTTTCTGCAATAAATCCTTTAGTAATTGAATCTTTAGGTTGACTTTTATTGCATACAAAGCCTTTTAACTTCAACAAATACCTAACATAAGAGTATGAAAATTGCTACAGATCATTCTCTTCAGATTTTGAAAGCATAGTGTATTAAAGATATAGAATTCATATGTAGACATACTGTTCAATTGGATACATACATCAAAATTGCACATGACCTTCCATGTGCACCTTATTACAAAGGTGTATTGTCAAACACACCATAACATACAAAAAACTTAGTGGAAATATTTTTTTTATTTGACATAAAATGATACTTATACATACTTGTAATAACCTTAATTCACTAGGAATCACTGTTATCAAATACAATTCTTTAAAAAATTTGCAAAACTTGATTAACATTGAAGCCACTTGACTAGGCAATGATATCCTTAATGCTAATGGAAGAATCTAGTGAAGCAGCATGTGCATGTGATAATTATGGCTTTTAAAACTGATAGTTGATGTTCTTTTAGATTGACATGATGAGAAATACTAATGCAAAACCATCCAAGACTTTCAAACCTTTCAATTCTTTATAAAACACAATTTTTTCTTCTTTGTTCAATCAAAAGGATGCAGCTGGTAAATATACTTTTCCTTCTTCATTTTGTGGATGAAATGTATGACTAACATTCAATTCTTTTATGCCCATACAAGCATTAAGGTGATTTTTTTTACTTTCCTTCAATATTTAGTAATGTTCCAATAATACTGTCACACACATTCTTTTCTATATGCAAGGCATCCAAATTATGTCACAACATTAGATCTTTCCGATATGATACTTCAAACAATATGCTCTTTTTTTTAATTATATATTAGACAATTCACCAATATCATCAATGGTGAATTCATTTATTAGATTTCTTTGGTTCAATACATCAATGTCAGATAAGAATAAAGGTGCATTTGCAACTCTATGCTCCCATTGAAAGATGATCTATCTATTCTAAATCTATAATAAGAAGGTAAGAAATGTCAATGCCTCATGTAGTACAATTTTCTACAGCATTTCAAATACATAGTGTGTGTGTCTTTGTGACAAACTGGACATGCTGATTTCCTTTCATGCTCCAGCCAGACAAATCTCCATAAGCAAGAATGTCATTTATTGTTCATAATAATGTTGCATGCATTTTAAAGTATTCATGCTTTAATGCATCATATGTTCTTACTCATTCATTTCATAACACTTTTAATTCATCAATCAATAGCTGCAAAAGAACACCAATTTTCATTCCAAGAGATTTTGGTCCAAAGGTCAATAATCTCAATATTATTGAAGGTTGGTGCATACATATCCAAGGAGGCAAATTGTATGCAACCATTAATACATGCCAGGATGCACTTAGGTTTTTTGAAAGGGTTCATCAATTACCAAACCAAGTATAACATTTTGACTATCTGTTACAAAGTTTGAATGTAAATCGTCAAATGATTTTCAAGCTTGGCCATTTGCAGGATGTCTTAAACTATCATCCCTTGTACGATCCTCGTCATGCCTTCTCATATCAGTAGCACTCATTATTAACATGAACAACCTTTTAAGTCTTGGTATTAAAGGAAAATGATGCAATATGTTTGCAGAAACTTTCTGACCTTTGGACTTGTTTTCACCTTCTCTCCATCTTGATGTCCCCCAAATGTCACATTTCTCTTTTTTTGCATGCCCTTTCCAAAACAATATACGGTTACTTGGACGAACGTCTATTTGTAGTCAACGCCTAATTCTGAAATAGCCTTCTTTGATTTATAATATGATTTAGTTAATTGAGATGTTTTGAAAATGCTTCAATTAATATCTACAACTGCATGTCAAAAGATTTAATTCTCCAACTTTTCAGACACTTAATATGAATTAAATGTAGTAACGATGACGACTTTGTATATTGTTGACATCAAAGATATAATTATCCATCATTGAAATTTTGAGGCGAGTTATCTCTATTCATATCATCCACTTTATTATTCATTCCAAGTTGCCAAAATCACCTAAAACAACTGCAAGCAATTCGCCGACCTCATCAAGTTGCTCTTCTTTCTCGTTAACAACATGATTGACTGTTGGCATCAATGTCTCACCATGATGGTACCAACATGTATATGTCTTTGATAAACGATGGCATATTATAGATCAAACACATTTGACGGTGTGTGTGAAATGATATTTGAGCATTTTTAACAAGGACACTTTAGTCTACCATCAACAATTGTTTTGTTTTCTTCAATGAACTTGAAGAAACTCTTTACACCATTTATGATACACATAAAACTCAGATTATGTCATAATTTAGAAATCCCGATTGCACTAGAATAATCAAGGAAAATATGGTTATGATATGAAACAAGTGACTTATGGGATATCAATTGAATTTTGAACAAGTGGAACTAGTATGACTCCAATAGTTACCAACTCATTGTTGACAAAATTACCATTAGAAATCAAAGAAAACAGTTAAATTTACTATTAATGTACGCCATGGGTAATGGTGATGCTTCAAAGCACCCCCTGGTAAGACGTATTGGTGGGTGAATATTGCATAATCTGAACCCTCGATTGCTTTTCATACTCCCCATTTTGGATGGTAGCTAATGTGGGGGTATTTTTCTTTCCATATATGCTTGTGATGGTTTTTAATATAAAAATAATAAATAAATGCTTTAGAATATTTAGTAGAAAAATGCTTAACATTGTAATATGTTAGTTGATCATAACTGCTTTAGTTTGCATTTGATAATTATAATGTTTATTGGCCAATAAGATATACAGTGTTTGAATGCAGTCCAGAGTTTATGTCTACAGAGCAAGGCCATTGAGTGGTCTCATCCTTGACCGAGGCTTTTTCAGTTCTTTGAAAACAAAATCTTAGATGTAAACAATGTTGTAAAAATCAGTTTGTGAATTGGGAAAAATATTTAAGAATTTTATTTTGAAAAAATAAATAAAAACACATAATAATTGATTTAAAATATAAAAATTAAAGTATTGTAAAAAGATTTGACATATGGTACCTTTGAATCGGCCACAGATTCAAAACATATAGTTTGCCATCCATAAACTACTGGCCAATCTAAAATGAATAGAAAAAATAAACTTTGCTAGTCAAACTTTCAACTTTAAATAATAATAATAATAAGAATATTCAAACTAAAGAAGTGTCGCAACCCTTACTGACATTCAATTCTTTTATAACCCAAAAAAAAAAAAGACTTTGTTTAACTATCGCAACAACAAAATGTTATAAGAATGATGGTAGTACCTAAGAAAGTATAGTGGTAAAAAAATATTTGCTTCTCGAACTTACCAGCATAATATGCTAAAGCTATGTGCTGGACTATAAATCCAAACAGAAGTATTGCTGTAAGGTAGGAGCAAAGTTCCTTCACGGCTTCCCCAATAGCCCATCGAGAACTTCAAACCACAATCAATCAAAAGGTGTTGTTGGAAAGTAGCTACCAGATAAAGTCATTGCCTTTATCTATTGTGCACAACTCGTTTGGATTAGGACAATACGTTAGCAGGGATTGGCTACAAACAACCACGATCTTCTAATTCTTTATATTGTATTAAGTTGAAAGAAATGTGAGACGGAGTCACAGACTGCAGAAATTAATCAACAACTACAACAAGTATTCATCAAGAACAAGACTGAAGTTAGAGGAGACTAGAGAAATAATTTCACTGGCAGTGTGAATCAATTCAATTTATAAGCGCAACCAGATTTTGTCTTCACCACAGTAAAATATTGACAAACAATGAGCTTTACAAATGAACTCCGATCAACAATAATGAGCTGGCTCAATATGGTGTGACAAGTACAAAAAATTGCATGTTCACCTGAACTCATTATGCTGTTTAATTTAAATGTTTTAGTTAATAAGCTTGTCTGCCTTGTAATCATTAATAAAAGAACCATATGTATATGCAAGGAACAAGCCTTGGCTACCATTGTATGTCAGAGATCTTTTGTTTGAAGCCCATATTTTTAAGTTTGAAAATGTATCATGGACGTATCATCTTTGTCAATAAACTAACTCAAAATCTTGTGTTCTTATCTGCAAATATGGTTTCATGAGTCAAAAAGGTTCATAGGTTTTTGAACTCTTAAAGGCATCAAGATTTGAGTCAACTTTTGGTCAGCTCATTACGCTGACAGAATATGTGAATTAAAAGTCTTAGTTTTTAACAATTGAGAGACTTATTATTATTATTTTTTTCAATTTGTAATATTGAATTGAGACATCAAATCGTTATAAATAGCTGACCTATCTTTTCACTTACTTTATTTCTCATTTATTGTTGTAGTTTTTTTCAACTTGTAATATTGATTTGCTAGATGAAATTTTTATAAATATGTAGTCGTCGCTTTCTTTCTTTCTCATTTATTGTTGCTTCCATGTTTCTCATATATTCTTATTATTGAGTACCTCAATAATTTGAGCTTCTGTGTATATCAAGTTGAGTTTTTAAGATTCTTATTGAAACATTTGTGCAATTGATGGTTAAAGTTTGAAAAAAAAAATGCCACAAACAAACCTAGCTTAACAGTATCAATTATTGCAACGAAGTTTTTAGAGGCGGTATAGCAAGAACCAATTGTACAATGCTATGTAAAAGACGTTAGGACAGGTCAATTTGACAAGAAATTCTTTACGTGTAAAAATTATTAAGACTTCACATGTATTTTAAATTGTTTTCATCATGATTTTGTTTTAGTTGTTTATTTGTGAACGTTAGTATTACATGACAATTGAGGATTTGATTTATTTTATATTCATTGTACACTTGAACCATGCGTAGAAGCCTTGGCTAGGACAAGTTGCGGCAATTGACGTTTTGGATTATTTTATTATCAATTGTACACTTGAACTACACTAAAATTGTATTTTGGGCAAACTGAATTGACGAGATTTTCATGCTAGGACCGATCGACTTGGAAACGAATTGCTTGCAATATGATTTTTTAATTGTCTATATTTATTTTATATTCTATTGTACATACAACTTGATACTATGGACAAAAATTATTAACAAGAGCTCATCTTACTTTTCAACTCGTTGCCTGTTATTTTATTTTTTATTAAAAGACTTTTTCATTGCTTTCTATAAAATATTTATATATTTCATCATTCTGATCATAGAACTTGTACTTCAACGCCTTAAGGCCTATGCGAAACATCAGACAAAATTGGAAGGAACGCCTGATAATAGACTCAATGCCTCCGCGCCTCATAATAGACTGAATGTCTCATATACATTATTTCTATCGAAATTTTAGCAGGTATTTCTTGTGCATGACGGAGGGAAAAAAGCGGCAACAAAATTGTATAACTAAATAAAGCAGAGAAGACTAGCGCCATCCGATTACATGCTTGTGCTCACAAGTTGCCATTCCAAGGCACTGCAAGAAAAGGCACAAAGAACAGAAAAAATCCCAACAAGAACACGGGTTTTATACAAACGATTCCAAAAACAATGAATTGGCTATCAACCCAATTTTCACTCTGTAATCCCTACATTTGCATTTTCAACGTCAATCTCTCCCATTCCTGTATCTTCCTCGTCTTCATCATCTCCATCGACCTCTTCATTATCCAAAGCCAACTTCGTGAATTGCTCCAGATGCCGCTTATCCTCATGTTCACTCACCTATTGGAAAGAAGATATCATGGCTTTGTTTTGTTAAGAGGCAAATGGCTAATTAAAGACATGGAAAGATAAACGGAACGAATGAAGAACTTAAAACTGCAGAACCTCCACCTTAAACATGAGAATATTTAATCAGAGAAATGTCTTAGACATCCTACAATTCCCATAGCAAAACTAAAAAAAACATAGAACAAGAGTCCTCATGCATTGACACGACTTTTGTCAGAAAATTAGAAAGCATGCAGAGATTAGACGCACTTGAGTTATGGCTTCAGTAACAAGCTATGTCACTTGAGTGTGGGGTGCAGCAAATTCCAAAAAAATTTCAGTAAAGGTGTGGATATATATATATATATATATATATATATATATATATAGTCTCCCCTTACGACAAGCTATTTGCGTATGATGGTAAGGGGAGGTGCCATCACCTCCCTGGCAGCTCCAGTGATGCCCGCTGGGGCCTCACCAGCAGCCAGGCACTCGATGGTGGGTGCCTTGCCTCCAGAGAGGCCCCAGCAAACATCGCCGGAGCCGCCATGGGAGGTGACGGCACCTCCCCACTGCAAAAGGAATTCCAGTGGGAAGGCTATGCCACTCTCCGCCTTTCAGAAAAACAATTTGCCCCTGGGGCAAATTGTTTTGGGGGAGGCCATCGACTCCCCTTCCTGGTGCTGGCAACGCCTGGCAAAGCGTTGCCAGCTGCCCAGAACTGCCAGCGACTCCTTGCCAGGCGTCACCAGGGGAGGCGACGGCCTCCCCTCTCCCTGCACATTGCAGTGTATCGGACACTCCCGATGCCTTTTTTTTTTTTCTTTTTAATGTACAGTGAGAATCCGATCTAAAAGATCGGATGCTTCCTGTGAAGCATACCCCTTATGCCAAGTTAGGATATACATACATATATATAATTTCAACCAAAAGTACATAACAACATTATAAGTTACAAGTATAGTTTTGCTAGTTTCCTACATGTGCAGTGAATTGCAAGGCCGCTAGATAATACTCAAAAGAGTAAAACACAAAAACAGCATTCGGTAATAACTAATATATATCTTAGCTGCACACGTAGGAACTAATATAATGTAACTCAAAAACAGCATCTCACATGACTTTCTTAGCTGCACAGCTGCTAGATTTAAAAGTTAAAAACTCCAACAAGCACAAACAAAAAAGCTAATAACTAAGATATAACTAATAACTAATATATAACTAAGAACAAAAATGACTCAACAGAAAAAGCATGGCTCGGACAGCATAACTCAACAGAAAAAGCATCTCTGGAACAGAAATACTGAAATAGATTAATATTGTATGAAATAAAGAAGCAAAAGAATATAAAATACCTTAATAAAAGACATATAACAACAATGAACAAGTGAAGAACTTAAGAAACAAAACAAAACAAAAATCATCATCGCCAGTCACTTCTCATTGTCAAGCACTGCTGTCGCAGATTTTTTTTGTCTGTCGTTGAACACTGATGTTGCCAGGTGATGGAGGAAGGAGGGCCCCTGGAAAAACCAGATTCTCACGGAGTAATTGTTTGAGGAATCGCCGAATGAAAGGAGGAGGTCGAGGGAGGTGGGTGGCTCTCCAATGCCTCACACGTAAACCCTTTCACTCGTGAGCTTTAGGGTCTATACTTTAAAACATAAAAGTAAAGTTAAACAAGAAAATGTCCTCTGCGCATGCTGACCGCACCAACTTGCCGTTGACCGAAGTCGAGTGTGTGCCGAAAAGGCGACAATTTTAATCCCGTGCGGCTGACCACATGGGACTTGTCTGGTGCCGCGTCCGAGACGAATCCGCACCCGCACCTGCACCTGCATGACGTCCATGCGGGTACGGGCACCAAAATGACACATGCAGGTGACTTAGGTAATAAGTCTGATTAGGTAATAAGTCTGAAATTTGTTTCTCCATGCCAAAACAGAAATGCATCTGTCATACCTAATGTTACCCAGTTTGACCTAACAACAAATCTGAAATTTGTGCCCCATGCCAAAGCAGAAATGCATCTGCCATACCTAACGTCACCCAGTTCAACCTGACAATCACAAAAGGCCAGAGCCAATCCTCGACAAACCTACTCAGGTAAGAAACATGTTTCACAAACTAAATATGAACCCAGGCATTTACATTTTAAGTCCTCGCCAATAATCAACAGGTTAAACCCGACAATGGACTTGCTTCATAAGACACGAGTTGCACATAAGGGTGTTCCTACCACCTGACATATGATTATCAGTTTAACTGTGCTCAACCATGCACTTCAGGAAGAAAAACATTAAGGACACATATTGGACGTGGCAGGTTTAGACATAATTGGATAAACTGTAGCTTCTTTTCGCATAAAGTTTAGTTGGGTGTACTAGTTTAAGAACAAATACAAGTGTCATACCTATGTTTTGCATAGAACAAGTAAAATAATGAAGCTATACTAAAATGCTTAATAAGATGGTGGCATGGTATTGAGTGTGATGCATATCAACCATAAAATGAGAAAATGTATGCAGTAACTGCATCTAAAATCAAACAAAAAAAAACTAAGTATTTCAAAGCCTGACATTCGCTTCAAAATTGTGGCAGGAATGAGCTTGCATACTTTCAAGAATACAAAAAGAAATACTTAGATTTTGTGTGCCTAAATATCCGTCCTAAAATCATAGTTAGAGCTTAGAAGCTTACAGCTCTAGGGGCTTCCTTCACACCAAGTTTTCCTTTCTTGCTTTCAATTGCTTCTGTGCAAGCTTTGATTGCTGCATTTAAGACTGATATACCTTGCTCCTGCTCAACAGCCACATTAACATCAAAAGCTTGCAATGAAAGCATTAAGTAATGCAACACAATGATATTTTTGGAAACTTCAGCTGAAAAAAATCATGGGTCTATATCATTTAATCAAAAAATCACACAAGAAAAAGTCCATCACAAGTTGCAGGATCTGGAATCTATAGACAAGCAGTCAAAACAACAGATTTTACTGCCTGACATTTTCAAATGACTAGCATACTATGTTTTCTTCCTACAGTTTTGGATCATTTTACTTATTCTTAGATTCACAAATTACACCATTACTTGGGTAGAACAACCTTCTGATCTATCTATATGTTTTGACCTAATCTACACCCCCCCCCCCCCCCCATTTTCTCCTCTACAAATATAAATGTGGGTGTTAAGTGTCCCAGTTCTCCTGTTTCTAATAGACACCTGTGAGAAATTAAAGCTTATCTCAGCTGCAATTTTTTTGGTGCACTGTTTTAAAAAGAAAAATAATTTGTTGATCTCCCATGTGGTCATATTTTAATTTTGCCATCAACTACCATGGTATTTGCACGCCCATCAGCAGCACAAGAACTTATCAGGAAATTAGTTGACGAGGAGATTTTTTTGGTATACCTTGTTAAGGGTCTGTGTAGTGAGAACATAAAGAGGTGGTGCAACCAGCTTGATTTTTACTGGGCAGTCAGCATTGCCAGCTGCTTCAGCTTTTCTCATGGCTTCCTGTAGGAGAGAAGGAAAATAAATGTGGAAATATTTCTCCACCTAAAACATTTCAAAATACTATGAAAACAGAAGATCCTATTAAAAAGAGAAAGGGCAAGACAAAACTGAACCTTAATATGGAGGACACCATCAAATTGAAAGCACTTCATCTCAACATCAGCAGAAATCTTGAGAGGCTGAGGAGTCATCCTCCTCCTGATATTCTTAACCAAAGCATCTTTGACATCTTCTGATAATGCTGGAATTGTTTTTGTCAACTTGAACAAGAACAAGGACAGGAATTACAAAAGGCAGCAAAGTTTAACTGAATGTAGGGAAAAAAGTTCAGGATTGCTTACTTCCTGCCCATCAGGTCCTATTTCTTTAACTTCCCTAGTAAGGGAATCTAAAATTGAATCAGGGTCGGTCACTATCAACTTGAATGCCTGCATATAGGGAAAACCAAGAAAGACAGAAGTTAATCCCACAATGTCATCATTACACTTAATCATTTCATAATGTGGTGCTTACCTCAAAAGCATGCCCATATTTTCTGTACAATGGCCACCCAACATGAATGTAAAGATCCTGCAAAATGAAAGAGCAATTAAACCTCAAGGTTTCTTAACTGGACAATAAAAAAGTGTTTCACATTCAAAAAACAAGGTTTTGAGACTTGACATATATAATGACATCAATAAACTCCTTTGACCTTTGCGCCAATGTTAAAAAACACGTATTCTAAGCCGTATTGGTTAGGTGAATCAGTATTATCCGTATCGTGCGATACGTATTGTATAGGTTTGAAAAACCTATATGATACGCCTACGATACACGATACGCTTGTGTATCGTAGGCATATCAGTTGTATCGTGCGATATGGGGGGCGTATCGTACGATACACCCGATACAACCCTGTATCGTATGATACAAGTACGAAATGATTTTTTTTTGTGGTTTTTTACAAAAGAACCTCTCTCCCTCTTTCTAAACATGTTTAAAAGTTGTGATAAGGGAAAGTTTTACCAGTCACCCATTTATGTAATAAATCGTCGATTTAGAGCAGAACTCGCTTGTGGATAAGAAGGTTTACTCATGGCCCGTGGGGATGATGGGATCTTGATTGTTGATAATCATAATATATTATTTGTTGTAAACTTGTAATGTAATATAAAACACTTTAAAGTTTAAACTTTAATGTTGTGATGGATGTTTATTGTGTTATTATGAATTTCTTATTTGTCATTTCTAAATGTGTTGTTAATACATTATGGCTTATGAATGATGTGATGAGCTTTGTTTTATATATAGAACACGTTGTTGTCAATTTCTTTTTTGTTTTTCATAATTTTATCGATTTTTTCTCTATTTTTTCTAATTTTTAAAATTTTTTATGGATTAAAAAATTAATTTATAATATGTTACGCTACGTTTACGACACGTTACGGTACAGTGTATAGGTAGTGTATAGGTCGGCCCTACCGATACACGTTACGATACGCCTTTTACAATATTGTGGTGAATAGATACGTTGTATCGTAAAGTATCGTAAGTGTCTCATAAAATTATTTTTTAATTTAAAAAATAAAAAATAGCGAAAAATCAGGAAAAATAATATATATATATATATATATTATAGGAAGGAACTAGGAAGTTACTTCACAATCATTAAGAAGTCATAAAATCATATAGGAGCACAACATGATCTAAGGCATCAAGAAACATAATTTATAACATGATCTACATAATAAGTAAATCATAAGATCCATAACACATCAAAAAAGTTTTAAGTGTTACACACTAAGTCCCACGGGTGCGCCAAAATTGGTGAAGCATCCCGCACCCCACACTCATGTGACATAGGTCAAACCGAGTCAGGTGCCATGTCGAGCCAAACCCGCACTTAAATTTTTTATCAGGATTACCTTTAGCTCATACAAAATTCAAAGTTTTATTAAATAAAATACGGAAGAAAGAGAAAAGAGGGAACAAAGATAACTGAAAAGATAGGAGAAGAAAAAAAAAAAAAAAAAAGTAGGTGTGGTCATATGATACACATACAATACACCACATGTTTGCGCTACACGTGGTGTATTGTATCGCAAATTCAAAAAGTGATGGTATGTATCATACAAAAAGGCTCCGTATTGTATGAAACGTACAACCTACATTGTGCTCTTGACACTATCAAAGTAACACAAAGAATTATAAAGGGGAAAAAAGTGGCTGAAATGTAGAGATTTAGACACAAGCAGCAACATCAGAAAGAATTAAAAGAGGGGGAAAAAGCTGCTGAAATGTAGAGACTTAGAGGCAACCCGAACTTTGTAACAATATGATTGCAGGTCCACAGAAATTCTTCAGTTCTCAATGTGCAAATGACAATTGATACTCACATAGAACAACCTAAACAGAACCAAAAACAAATGTGTGTGTGTGTGTGCACAAGAGAGAGAGAGAGAGAGAGAGACAGAGAGAGAGAGAGAGACAGAGAGAGAGAGAGAAAGACACATAGCCTTTTGCAAATATGAACAACAACCAATTGACCTGTAGCTCTCTATGTACATCACTATTTAAAGAATGTCAGGAGTTTCAGCTTTGACCAGGTACATTACTAAATCATACCATCAATATATGAAGACTAGACAACTCCATTGTTTAAATATCAAATTAAATGTAGTGAGAAAAGAGGAACCTTAAGCTTGGAAGTTGAAGTTAAACAAATGAAAAATAAGTACCTTAAAAAACTAGTGCCAAATTCCACAAATCAATACGTAGTGCCATTTTCTTCACACTTCTATGTTGAAAACTTGTCCATGGAATGACAAACAGTGTTTGTGTTGTCATCAATGTTTGCAAGTATTAAATTGACACCTTGGCCCTTAAGAAGTTCCATTGCTCCTAATGATATTTAAGTATACATCGCAAAGTGGCAACTTGATCCAGTTCAATTATCTTATTACACATGGTCATTGAAGTTTCAAACAACTCATATTTTCTTTTTTCTCTACACAAGCAGTAATTAGGCATTCATTACCTAATTGCTAAGATACCAGTACCAGCCCAAGGTATTGAACCCTTGACCTCCTCTAACTTGAAGTTCATAAGTCTGACTACCTAGCCAGGTGCACAGGGATCTCCTAAGAACTTGGCAGGAATTTTCTTCTTCTTGATCCAATAAATATGAATCCAAAATTCGAGGGGGAAGAAAGGAAATCATAAGAACCAAAATTCTTGCCCTAAGCATGCATGTCCCTACTCCCAAATCCGAAGTAATATTAGTATTAGATAATATCAATAAAATGTAACATGTACATTAGATAAGGTATGTTAACTGTCTAGACCATGTTTAACAAACAGGAAATTGCATCCCAAACCTACTCACAGAGCAAGGAAATCCAGCATACAAGAGCGAAACTGGAAAACCACCTTCAACAGGAATCAACATCAATTTCTAACAAGATCTAGCTGAAGCAAGAAAAATAAACCTAAAAAAATGACTTATTCGAGTCGCAGGACAATGTCGAACACCAAATCAAGCAACAAACACAAAATTCATTGCCCATCCAACAAAAAATAAGAGCAAAAAAAGCAGGAACACAAAATGATAAGGCAATAAACAACTCAAAACCCGTGAATAGAGTGCTCTTGAAAAGTAGATTGGTACAAGTTCACCAGAATTACAATCACTACTATACTTCAGAACAAATATGCAGCCCGTTAGCGCCAAAAATTAAATCACGAATACCAAGTATAATCCAGACAACAACTAAACAATAAATGAGCTAAAATTATATCCTTAGCAAAAGTATGCCCATTAAAATATACCAAATCAACAATCTCCTCTGCACAGTAAAACAAAATGACTTCGGTTGTCTCCAAACAACCTCAACATAGGAACGACACATGAGTACAAGAATACGGTAGAAAGTAATCAACTAATAGGCGGTCAAAAACAAAAAAAACACAAAAAGTATACCACTGAAATTTATCTCCATGAAATTTCACCAAATTCCAACAGATGCCTGGAAGAAAGAACAGAAAAAAGGAAACGAATTTGGTGCACCTCCAAATCCATTTGCATCGTCTCGGCGACGTGCCGCATGATCGAGTGGACGAGCTTGCTCTTGTTGTACCGCTCTTCGCAGGCCTGGATGTCCTCCTCCGAGACTCTCCTCTTGCTGAGATCAATGTAGCCCTTCTCCTTGTCGACCCTGAGGACCATGACGGGCTCCTGGCGGCCCACCCTGATAAGGCTGCTGACGCTTCGAATCCGGCGGCGAGAAAGCTCGGAGAAGAGGATCATTCCCTCTATGTTGTTGTACTCGAGGAGAGAGACGTAGGCGCCCATATCCGCTATGTCCTTCACCTGGATCATCACCGCCTGGTCAACCTCCGGGTACCTCGCCTCGTACATCCTGCACTCCAGATTCGGAGTGCTCGTCGCCATTGATCTTCTCCTCCTTCTCTCTGCTCCCGAATGGAATGAGGGCTACTTCGGTGCTTCAGAGAGGCTAGGGTTTATTCCGAATGGGGGCAAAAATTTGCAGAGGATTATTGGACCGATGGCCACTTCTACATATCACAGCCCCTTTCACACCGATATTCTGAAATTATCGCCCATTTTGCGTCTTTTCATATTAAGCACGTTATTCTCTCCATATCATCTCCATATTTACGTCCAATAACGCCGGCCTTAGAAGTTGCAGGCCCACAAGCACATAATTCACTCATTTGTTGAGGGGCTAATTTTGGAATTGTAGAATTAATTTTTTTTATGAATTGAAAACTATGTCATCTAACAAAGAACTTTAATTTCAAAATGATAATCTCATTCTTAAAATCAAAATTCGAGAATTATGGTTCTACCCTAGGGGATGACAACTATGATTTTGAAATTTTAGAATTTTTTATTTCTTTTTAAAACTATGTCATGATGGTTTTTAGTTTATCAATTCTAACATTTTAATTCATATTTTACAAAACATGTCATTTTCAATTATGAAATCAAAATTCCAAATTACCAAATACATTGGAAAACCAGAACTGAAATTTTCATTTCAATTCAAGTTTGATGTGGTATTTTGTTTATATAATTAAAATTCAAGGCCATTAAATGCCTCTTTAGAGGACATATAAGTGGTACCCTTAAAACACGTTGTCTGCGCCTAAAATGTCTGTTTGAAGCATCTTTGGGTAATAGTGAAAGTTTCGACTAACCAACGCTTTTAAAGGATTGTGATTCGTGAACAACTAGCCCTATCTCCCCCTTGGTTTTTTACATGTAACTTTATATTTCTTTTGTCAATCAAGCGCATAAATTAAGTTTCATGTACCGATAAAAAAAATCAACTAGTCTTAAAATTTAGTTTTCACAAAGCATCTTTTTTTAAAGTGCCATTGAAGCACAACCTTCGACTTTTGCTCAGAAATTTTTAGTTTTTCCACATTAGTCTCTTTTTCACATTCGATAAATGTTGGTTGATCGTGCATTTCGCATGATTTAGTTTATTACCATGATATGAATTCCTCATATTAGTTTTGGATATTGATTTATACTTGTTTTTTCCACTTCATAAGTTGTTGATATTTAATTTCGGTTTTCATGTCATTAGCCAATGCTCCAAAGAAATATAAAATTCATGCTTAGATTCTTCATAAAAATAATTAAAATCTAACAAAGACTTTATCATTTTCTCAAATCACTAATTTTTTCACTATATGCACTAGACTTTAATTTTGTGAGTATTTATGACTTTAAAACTATATTGAAAGATTTACTATTGACCTTAAAGTGAATTTTAATACTTCATTAGCAACTAAATAGCAATAACAATTTGTGTTGTATGAAATTGTTTGCATTTTAAAATTGATATTGGTTTTTAGAGTGCTTTAGAAAAAGATGTTTTTTGGTTTTAAATGAGATAAAAAAGATTCACTCGTTGGTTTGGTATGAGGTTTGACCATTCTCAACACTTTTATTAAGAGTAACTGAGTAACAATTAGCCTCCTTTGTTTGCACATTCCAACATCTTTAAGTGTCATCCTAAGATCCCAATATATATATATATATATTCTTGTTTATTAAATTTTCAAAAGATTGAGAAAGATTTTGAAGATATTTAGATAAGGTTTAGCTTAAAATGTAATGTTCTATCACACCTCGACCTTTTTAAACTCAATTTTTTTTAAATATAACACGTCGAGGTGCGACGACACAACAATTTAAAATAAAGCTATGCAAATCAAAATGATAATGGGGCAAACATTCCATTATATAGCAAACTCAATTCATAAAAAATGATTTCATATTTATCAATAACACACATAACAAAAATGCTCCCAAAACCTCAACATCGATATCTAACAAAAAAAAACATGACATCAATGAGACAAAATGTGACTCGTTGGCACGACTGTAGACCAAAAATCTCCCTAATAGAATGTGAGTAGAGCCATCTGATCAACCTACTGCTTTAGATCCGCCAAATTTTGAAGAAGCTGAACAATAGATGACTTAGCCTTCACAATATGGCGACAAATCAGATAAATCCTAAGCCTCTTAGCCTCCAATGTAAGAGCTCAAATATGGAGCCTAACATATAAAGACTTAATCACTATCGTGATAAATGCATGCAATCATATGACTTGTCATGAGAGTCTCTCACATATTCCACAATATGTAGGAATCTCTCAATAACCACAATCCACACATTATATTCAATTTAAGTGCATTCACTTCATTTACATTCATTTCATTTGTATTTGATTCAATGAATTGATAGCTCATGTGAGTGCAAACACAGACGTATGTACACTACGGGTGACCTACAGTTGTGAGACAACCCTCGTGGTGACCCAAAACGATACGGATCCGTTCATGCAGTAGTGATAGAGCAATCATCCATAGATGTGTGAATTTTAAGGAGAATTGCTAAGTCTTCTCTAGGACACCTAGGTTGGAAAGGTAGAAGCCCAACGCTCCAAGCACATCACACAACAATATCATGGGTCTTGCATTGAGTGGTGAGAGCAAGACATATCACAAACATATTGTCATAACCCTGGCCTCCCATCAATTTTTTTTTGTACTTATTATTATGAGAATACATTTGCAATAAAACCGGCTAGCACACAGGTTGGTTCACTTTACAAGTGCACCCATACCTCAACTCACCTCCATAAGAGGGACACATATACAATCAATACTTTAGCTAGTCAGATCATACTTTATGGGCACTTTTACCCGCTAAGTTCATTCAATTGAATCATTGACAATGCAAACAAAAATCTTATAGCATTCACATTGATCAAACATAACAATCACATCATACAAAAACTTAGACGAACCATGAAGAGTAGTCTCGAACCATGAAAACTTAGCAAATATCATGTTAAGATGCTCATTAATGCACAATCGGGGTCGAGGGGATACTCGACTTAATATTCCACCAAATTTGCCTTGAGCATTTATAACTTCTAGCATGCATATGTCATCGAGTAATAATTTAAAAACAATAAATCAATATCATAATCAGTCAATCTCACACATGCAACTACAATGCAATGAGTACATTATACCACACATCATTCAAATAAAACACAATCATAGGATTCAATGATCCCAAAAAATACACACTTGAAAACTTAATACACACTCTATATTTCATCCCAAGTAGGGATTTGCTTGGAATACAGCCATACCTATTGCATATCTCTACAAACACTAAAAATCACCTCGAACTTTGAATCATGTCGCTCAAGGTCTACTAAACATGTCCAGTGCACACACAAAAATTCAAAGCGATAAGTTCTTTATTTCTTTTGCTCTAAAATTTGTTTCGGTAAGAAATAGGACCATTGAGACATAGGTCATCAATTCAAGCATATGCCGATATGTTGAATCAGCCTATAAAATATTTCTTTAAGTATTTCCTATATTTGAAAGGTCATTAAGGGTGAACCTTATCAAATGCATCCTTAGATGCATCATCAATAAATTAGACACTCAATAGATGCTTAACATCATGTTGATGCATCACCATTTGCAATTTTACTTCTCCATTAGCAATTTGAAGATTATACTCTACTATTTCACTAGCAATAGCATGTATCAAACAAATCATTCAAAAAAGAGTGTTTCTTTCGCACTCTTGTGTACATCTAGATGTTAATAACTTAAATGTTATGTCTTTCCTCCAAGCTGTAAATTTAACCTACAAGGTAACATTGATGCTCCCTCCCACATGTGTCGTAATATCGAACAAAATATATATAGATCATCACCCCTTCAAAGCAGTCATAGACCTTCTCCCATGTAATAAAATCTCTATTATGCATCATATATCATTCAATCTTGAATCTAGCATGCTCAAATAATAATTATTCATGCACTTAAGAAAAACATTAGACAAAATAGGCTCGATTAGGCCTCGGTCAACCCTTTTTTAGAGTCCTAGCTGCTGTAGTGTCCTCGACAGCCACACCAGACTCTCGACTAACCACTAACACCAAAGATTATTTGTTGCCATTGCCAACAACACGACCTATTTGCTAATATAAAGGGAAAGACGTGTTCCCCTAGCTGCATTCCAACCCAATGACATCAAAGACAGTGAGAATGAGCAAAAGAGAAAGCGAAAGAGAAATTTAATGAGAGAAGAGAGCATTCGATTGAGAGAGAAATGGTTCAGCTAAGGGAAGACAAATGCATGGGAGAGAGAAACAAACAGGGCAAGACAAACAAAAACAAAGAAAGGGAGAGCGTGCGTGAGAGAATGCTCGGTTGAAGGGGGATACAACGAGAGAGTGAGGGTGAGACACGGTGAGGGTGAAAGAACACTGGCAAGAGAGAGACAGCAGAGGGTGAAATTGAGAGATGGTAAGGGCCAAAGGAGGCTTGTGGGAGAGAGAGTAGAGGGCAAGGGACGATGAGAGTGAGCCACGCAAGAACTTAGGACAGAGAGGGAGAAGAACAAAGATGCAATAAACGGCAAGAAAGAAGGAGAAGACAGAAGAAACAGAGAGAAATCGAGGGGGGCTTACCTCGGAACCTCCGCCCTTCACCTCTGCACCGCCACTGCTTCTTTTGCCTCATGTTCCTCTGCGCCACGTTCGAAACAGTGAGAGAGACGAAGAGGGTGAGCCCAGCATCGGGCCTTCCTCTTCACGCGGGTGGATTTTGCAGGCTGGACTCTGATCCCGACCCGACATGCCAAAAATGCTGAACTTTAAATTCTCTTAATCAACTATGGGCTTAAAAGTATTTTAATAAACTCCGAATGATAGTCATCTTAGAAAGAGGAACTTGAAATGTGTAAAGCTTAAATCAAATAAATTGTTCAAAGGGAGATACTTTAAAATGAATTGATCACTTCTAATATTATCATTAGAAATCAAGTATAAAAGAGAATATATGCTTGAAGATAGTTTTGAAAATCAAAATTTTCAACTTATTTTGTTTTGAAACAATATGATTACAAATTTACAAGTTACTTGTTTTGTAAAGTAAGACTTCAACTTATCATCATTTATAAAAGCATGATTTTCAAGTCTTATTTTGGAAAATAAGATCTTAAAATAAATGGATGATGACCGTAATTTGTATTCATCATAGAGCCAAAAGAGGATACATTTTATAATATTGCAAAAGTTTGAAAAGAACGTGATTTTGAAAAAGAAATGTTGTATTTGTAAAAAGCGAGGTTTTGAAATAGAAAAGGAAACACTGATTTGAGAAAGTGTTTCTCATGAATTTTAAAGAAATGTTAAGACTTGACCATACTTTGGTATCTACCTAGATAGAATTTATTAAAAACTTCTTTAGGATTCAATGGGATGTGCACTCATCATCACATTCATATTTTGCGAAGTGATGGTGTGTATATACTTGTGCATATTTACACAAAATGGATAGACAATTCTAAAAGAAAAACATTCATGTGAATGTTCCAAAGTTTAATTTCCGTTCATATCGAGAAGTAAAACTATCATCGGTTTTGTTTAAAAGTTTATTTAGGTTATTGGAAGCCTAAAAAGATATCAAAGAGTGAAAGATGTTGAAGGATGGTTTTCCATTTTAAAAATAAAAAATGATATGCTCATGTAAAGTTCAATGTACATATTTGTGTAGGGCGTTTCTCGGGACCTTTACTAACATTCAACACCATTAAATTCCATTGATGCCACTAAGTCAAGAAAAGGAAGAGACGAGAGAAAAAGAGATACAGAAGAGGGAGAAAGAGAAATAGGGATATAAATAAAGAGAGAAAGAAAAACAATAAAAAGAGATAATGAAAAAGAGAGACAAAAATAAAAGGAAAATGAGAGATTAGTTAAGAGAGAGAAAGTGAAATAGGAAAAGAAAAAGAAAGACAAAAGAGAGAGAGAGAGAGAGAGAGAGAAAAGAGAGAAGAGGGAGAAAGAGAAACATTAAAATGAGAAAATAAAAAAGTCAAAATGGGAGAGAGAAAAGTTAAAAATAAGTGAGAGAGAAGTTAAAAATATGAAAGAAAAACTAGTTAAAAGAGAGAAATGAGATAAAAAAAGATGATGAGTTAAAAAGAGACCGACAAAGATTCTAATCAAAATAGAGAATGAAGGAAAAAACTTGCTTTATTCATGCTCCCGGAGCTCTAAGGAAGACCATTAGCTCTGGGGAGACTCTAAGACCTTCACCTACTCACCATGAAAGGGAAAGATAACAAAAATGTGGAAAAAATAAAGATCTACGTACCTTCAAGGTAAGGATTTGGTGTAGATGAGGCTCTTTAGCTCTTCGAGGCAAAATGCTCCTTAGTGCTAGTTACAGCATGATCGTGCCAATTTTCAGCCTTCCACATCAACTGTGGGCCATTTGGAGAGAGAAAATAGTATTTTGAATTTTTTTTATAAAAATAAGGGTACTTTTGAAAAAATAAAGGATATTTGAAGAAAAACAATGGCATTTTGGAAAATTCAAGGATATCTTAGAAAATTCAACAGTATTTTGAGAATTTTGAACAAAAAATCAAAGGTGTTTTAGAAAATGACCATAATGTCTTGATCTTTGGGCTTGGAAAAGGTTTGTGACTTGGATTTGTATCCACAACAAGATCTAAATATCAAAGCATGTCAATGTTGGAACTTTGGAGCTAGAAATGTGTATAAGCAATGAATGTGGATCTCAAATATGGACTTGGATTTGGAAATAGATCTAGGGCTCATATCTGGATTTGGATCAAAAGGTCAGAATGGATCTAGAAGCACATGTTTGGATTTGAATTGTAACGCTCGTTGGTTCGGCGGGTCGGGTCGAGTTAGGGTCCAGACCCGGACCCGACCCCCACTCGCGTAAGGAGCTCGACGCGAGGCCCTTCTCCCTCGCCTTTCCCTTCCTTCTTCGTCGTCTCCTGGTGGTCTCCCATGACAGCGCAGAGGGAGGAGAGTGGCGGTCGGTGTGGTGGTGGCTGGATCGGCGACGACGACGGAGGTGGCAGCGGCGACGGCGGCTGAGGCAGCGGCGCTTGGGTAAAACTCTCTCCCTCTCTCGTTCTTTGTTTCCCTTCTCCACCACTCTCATGTTCCTTTGCCCTCCCTATCGAATGCTCTCTCTCTCTCTCTCTCTTCCTCTCCCTCGCCCCTCTCTTTCCCCTTTCCGATAGCCCTCTCCCGCACGATCCCTCTCCTTACTCTCCCACCGACTCTCTCTTCTCTCCCGTCCTCTCCCCTCACTGCCCTTCTTCCCTTTTTCTGTCCGAACCTCTCTCTCTCTATCTTCCCTTGCCTCACGTACCCTAAGTGAGCTCGTTCTCCCCATTTTTTTTCTAATTGTTTTTCCCCTTATCCCGATCGAGCACTCCCTCACGGTTTTCAGCTTTGTTTGTTAGGATTCTAGCTTGGGAAACGTGTTTTTCCCCTCCTAGCAGCGAGTAGGCAGTGTTGGTGGTGGAGGTTTAGCACGATTTTTGCCGTTCGGGGACCGATTGATCGTTTGAGGTGACTGTCGGAGGCGTTGCAGCAGTTCAGATTTTTGATTTAGGGTGAGCGAGACCTAATCAAGCCCAAATTATTGAATATTATCTTTTAGAGCATGTATAATTATTGTTTGTGCATGCTAGGGCTTAGAATTGATGTTTTGGGATGCATGTTAGCGATTTTGCTTTTGGGGACAATGGGGGGGTTATGATGGAGAAACGATGATTCATGTGTGTGATGATCGTTTGAGCATGATGGATTAATTTTCGAAGCTTTAAGGAAACATTGTAGAGATTGTGAGGTTGTGGGGAAGTTTTGGAACCGTCTTAGGGAGTGTAGCACAAACTTCGGTGAACGGGTGTATCGTGAAGTTAATTAGGGAAATATACGTATTGGGACGTGACTTGGGGTTGATGTCTTACTTAAAGAACGTTATTGAGGAAGGAATTAGTGATGGATTGATTGATGGTTGAAAGCTTTGATTTTTCGAGGCAACGTCAAGACGTAAAGGAGGAGGCCTATTGGAGAGCTTGTTAGTCGACACTACCTGTCGACACCCTCTTGAGGCGACGACACGTGCCTCAAGGATTTTATTTTTGTATCTGTTCGTTTCTATTTGAATGGTGTAGGTATCTAGTAGAAACCTTATTCTTGTTTATGTTTGCAGGTGCACCGGGCACATCCCGTCGACCTTGAGTTCGAAGCTTGAGGTATTTTGAAGAATTTGGTGAGCGCGCCACAGGTATGGCAACTTTCTAGGCCAATTCCTGCCTGGGGCAAATGTGTGATTGGGTGCTCCTAGGATCAAGGGATCCTAGGATTGTGATGTTAATTGATTGACTGTTTTGTGAATGAGTATATGTATGTTGCTTACATGATATGAATGGGTTAGAAAGATTATTAGTCATTCGTTTTGAAATTGCTATGCATTGGCATGTGCATGCTAGAATTGATATCTGTTTAGGACAAATGAGGCGGGATATCGAGTCGAGTGTCTCCTCGACCCCAATTGTGCATTAAAAAGCATCATAGAATGATAATTGCATAGGACAGCTATGAGCCAACCGCAGATTGAGACTACTCTCTGTGGATTGGCTAAGTTTTTCAAAGAGGTGATTGACGTGATTGATGTGAGGATAGATGTGATGATTGATATGAATGTGTATGTTGTTGCATATCCATTGCCATGGGCAATGATGCGAATGGATGTTTTGGAGGGTAGTTGTACCCGTATGATATGACGGCTAGCAATGATTGTTACTGTATGTATAGACCTCATGTGGAGGTAATCGGAGGTGTGGGTGCACTCGTGAAGTGTACTAGCCTCATGTGCTAGTCAGTCATCTTGTGAATGTGTAACTATAATGATAAGAATGAATAACTAAGAGATGTGAGGCCCGTGGGATGTGGCTATGTGTTTGGGAGACGTCCCCCTTGTTTGCTACTGGTCTCGCCTGTCAGAGCGCAGGCGGTGCAAGGCCCCAGGGTTCTGTTGTGTGTTGTGCTTGGAGCGTTGGGCTCCCGCCTTCCCAACCTGGGTGTCCTAGGGAAGGCTGAGTATCTCACCTTGGACTTCACACATCCAGGGATGAGTGCTCTACCGCTACAGCGGGTGAAATGGATCCATACTGTTATGGGCCACCATGGGGATTGTCTCTCGGCTATAGGCCGCCCGCGGTGTGCACGTGCCTGTGTTGCACCCACAGGAACTGTTAATGCACTAAAGTTAATGAAAATGTAATGTGTTTGATAGAATGCATGTGACTGACGTATACGTGATTGATATGAATGCAAGTGTTATGTTTAAGCATGCTTCGCATGTGACCGATGTTGTGTTAGTGTGACCATCAAGTGGCTTTTACGTGTCGTCGTACTCAGCCACGACATGACGATAGATGGGTTGACATTTGTTCTTTTATTTGAGCCTTACTTGAGAAGGTTTGGCATTTTTCTGGCTGGTTGCCATACTGCGAAGGCTGAGCCTTCAGTTGTTTTCTTTTTCAGGTTTTGGCGGACCCGGGGCAACAGGTTGAGCAGATGGATTCACTCACGTCCTATTGGGGAGGTTATGGGATTGTCGTTTGTAGTGCCGACGCGTCATGTTTTGGTTTTATTGATGTCTTCTTTTGTTAGGCATCAATGTTATGATTTTGAGGCATTTTGGTCATGCACATAGATGTAAATTTGTATGAAACAAAATGGTTATATAAATGAAAGTTCACCTCATTGTTTTGAATTGCTTGGCTCATCATCTTTTTGAATTGTTGGGTAGTCACACCTCGATGCTTTATGTTTAGAAAAAAAAAGAGTTTGTGGGTCAAAAGATCGGGGTGTGACAGTTTTGGTATCAAAGCCATGGCAAACCCCATTATGGATGTGAGTTAAAACCTATCTGTGAAGCCGTGTTGCCCAGGTACGCATTTGTTTGATTAGTTGGTTATTGTAGTTTTGATTTTTCAAGTATAAGTATGTAATGTGATCTATGTTTTGAACTTCGTGCTAATGCACGTTGTGATTTGACTTGTGAGTTTGGTATTGGTCATGATTTGAGAATAAAGGATCTTGTTTGTACAGATGGAATATCATCGTAGGGGTAAGAAGCGAGCTGGGCCGTCTTCAGAGGCACATAGAGAATCTAGCCCAACCCATTCTGATGCGCATACTCCGCGGGGTGACAGTGCGTCAGAGCCCCAGTATGCCTAGCTAGGTGGGGGTGCCCAAACCCCACCGAGACAGACTCCGCCAGTGGATCAGCAGACTATATTGCTGACCATGTTGCAGACGCTGACCACGTTAATGCAGTCTATGGTCGGTAATCAGAGGAGTAATGCATATCCTTCGGGGGACACCAGTGCTCCAGTTCGGGAGAAGGCAACGACAGTGTCTTATCAGCAGTTTATGACGATGCAGCCGCATATCTTTTCAGGAGGGGGCAGTCATGACAAGGCAAAGGACTGGATTGAAGAGGTTGAACGTATTTTTGGGCTTTTGAAGGTGCCAAAAGAAGATAGAGTGAACTATGACTCCTATTCGTTGAAGGGTGATGCCAAGAATTGGTGGCAATCAACTAGTGAGATTCGGTTTGCTGGCCAAGGGTCAATCTCATGGAAGCAGTTTAGAGATTCCTTCTTCAGCACATACTTTCCAGTGTATGCCAGAGACAAGAAAATGCAAGAATTTCTAGATTTGCAGCATAATCAGTCGAGCTTAGAAGAGTACATTACGAGATATCGGCACTTGGAGGTGTATTGCCCACACCTTTACACTACAGATGAGGCCAGAGCGGGCAAGTTTGTGCGTGGGCTGCGAGATGGACTACGAAGCAAAGTGTTGACAAGCAGACCTCGTGACTTGGATGAGGCAGTTACAATGGCACGATGCATATAAGAAGATTGGGTAAGGACACAGAAGGATCATCAGAAGAAAGCAGGCCAGCATTCACAAGGTGGACGGACACAGGTAAAGCGCCAACACTTTGCGGGCAGGACAAGGCCTTATGAGAGGCGGGATGACCGAACTTTCAGAGGGAACCAGCCTACCCATAGTGAGGCCACACAGGGTTCAGTGGCCACTCCGACTTCTCAGAAGTGCCCCACTTGTTCCCGTGTCCACCCCGGGAAGCCGTGCTATTGGGTGACTGGGGCTTGTTTACACTGCGGAGGTATGAGACACTTTATCAAGGATTGCCCGTTGAAGAAAGAAAGAGAATTGAAGAAGCCTGAAGCCGGTTCTTCTAGCGCATGACAGACGTCTGGACGTGTCTACGCTACTACTGTGGAGGAGCTTCAGGCACACGACCTCGTTGAAGGTACTTTACTTGTCAGTTCTCATATTGCTAGAGTGTTATTTGAAGCAGGAGCAACACATTCTTTTATATCTAGTTGATTTGCTACCTCACTAGAAGTGTCGGCTAGAAGAATGCCGTATGTTTTAAAAGTTGTTAGCCCGATGCATGCTCAAGAGTCGTGTCGTGAGTATCTTCCTGATGTGGACGTGGAAATCCATCAACTTCACCTACCCGCACAGTTGGTGATCCTAGGTCTCAGTGAGTTTGATGTGATTTTGGGTATGGATTGGTTGTATGCGCATTATGCCATGATAGATTGCAGGAAGAAGCAGATACAGATGTTGACTAATGAGATGCAGCCTGTGGAATTTCATGCTCGTAGGGCCAATCGAACTGATAAGATATTGGTGTCTGCATTGAAGGCTAAGCGATGGATAGAAAGTGGAAGCGTTGCCTTCTTGGTCAATGTGTTGATCAATGAGGCTGAACGGATGAAATTGCAGGATGTTGCCGTGGTGAGTGAGTATCCTGATGTGTTTCCTGAGGAATTGTCGAGTTTGCCTCCAACTCGAGAAGTGGAGTTCAAGATAGAGTTGTTACTAGGGACAACTCCTATTTCTAAGGCACCCTACCGTATGGCACCAGCAGAGTTAGAAGAGTTGAAGAAGCAACTGCAGGAACTCTTAGATAAGGGCTTCATTCGACCTAGTGTGTCTCCTTGGGGAGCACCTGTATTGTTTGTGAAAAAGAAAGATGGGACTATGCACTTGTGTATAGATTATCGTATGTTGAATCAAGTCACCATCAAGAATAAGTATCCACTTCCAAGAATTGAAGACTTGTTTGATCAGCTTAAGAATGCAAAGGTTTTCTCTAAGATCGATCTGAGGACAGACTACCATCAACTATTGATACGGGAGGAAGATGTTTCTAAGACTGCTTTTCGAACAAGGTATGGACATTATGAATTCAGGGTCATGCCTTTTGGGTTGACTAATGCTCCCGCAGCGTTCATGGACCTCATGAATCGGGTTTTCCAAGAGTTCTTGGATCGTTTTGTTATTGTGTTTGTTGATGATATTTTGGTGTACTCAGAGAGTGAGGCGGAGCACAGAGACCACTTGAGAAGTGTGTTGGGTCTTTTGCACAAGCATAAGCTTTATGCCAAATACTCAAAATATGAATTTTGGTTAGAGAAGGTAAACTTTCTGGGTCATGTGATCTCGAAGGATGGAGTATCCGTCGATCCGGCTAAGGTGTCAGCTGTTCAGGACTGGAGAACACCCTGCAGTGTAACTGAGGTTAGAAGCTTTTTAGGATTGGCATGATACTATCGCAGGTTCATACAAGACTTTTCGAAAATAGCTACGCCCATGACTAAGCTATTGAGAAAAGGAGTGAAGTTTGTGTGGAATGAAGAGTGTGAGAAGAGTTTTCAAACTCTGAAGGTCAAGCTTACTACTGCCTCTATTTTGACGCTTCCATCAGGTCATTCTGGTTTTGTGGTGTACACTGATGCTTCGGGGATCAGATATGGTTGTGTGTTGATGCATCATGGCCGTGTAGTGGCTTATGCATCAAGGCAGTTGAAGGCCCATAAGCAACACTATCCCACTCATGATTTGGAGTTGGGAGTAGTTGTGTTCGCATTGAAGATGTGGAGACACTATCTTTATGGTGCAACATTCGAGGTGTTTACAGATCACAAGTCCTTGAAGTATATATCCTCGCAAAGAGATCTCAACTTGAGGCAAAAAAGATGGACCGAATATTTAAAGGATTATGATTTCACCATATCGTATCATCCAGGCAAGGGGAATGTGGTGGCAGATGCGTTGAGCAGGCATGCCAAGGCGACAATGTGCAGTATGTTGACTCGTTCTTGGACATTATTGCAAGATGTGATAGCTTAGCAGCCTTACATTTGTGATGAGAACAAGGCAATGATGATGGCCTTGATTCGGCATCCTTCGATGGAAGAACTTGTAATAAAACAAAAGGAAGATCCAGAGTTTGCTAAGAACATGGAAGAAAGCAAGAAGACAGGTTCTCATTGGCATCAAGATGAAGATGGGTCATTGCGGTTTCGCCAGAGATTATGGGTTCCTAGAGATGAAGGGGTGAAGCGTCTGTTGCTTGATGAAGCTCACAAATCTAAGTTTTCTATTCACCCGGGCAGTACAAAGATGTTTCAAGATATGAGAAGAAATTTTTGGTGGCTCGAAATGAAGCGTGAAATTGTAGAATATGTGGCAAAGTGCTTAATTTGCCAACAGGTAAAAGCAGAGCATCAGCGGCCAGGAGGCTTGTTGCAAAAAATTGATATTCCAGTGTGGAAATGGGAAGACATTACGATGGATTTTGTGGTTGGGTTGCCTCGTACCAAAAGACAATAGAATGCCATATGGGTGTTTGTTGATCAACTTACGAAGTCTGCTCACTTTCTGCCTATCAGAATCAGTCAATCATTGGAAAGTCTCGCAGAGTTGTATATTGGCGAGATAGTGAGGTTGCATGGAGTGCCAAAGTCTATCATTTCGGATCGAGATCCGCGTTTTACCTCTAGGTTTTGGGGGCAATTACAGAGAGCTTTGGGTACCAAGCTTAAGATGAGCACAGCATTCTATCCCCAAACTGATGGGCAATCAGAGAGGACTATTCAGACCTTAGAAGACATGTTGCGTGCATGTGTCTTAGAGTGGAAAGGAGAATGAGACAAACATGTGAAACTAGCAGAATTTGCTTACAATAACAGTTACCACTCTAGTATTGGGATGACACCTTTTGAGGCTTTGTATGGAAGACCGTGCAGATCACCAGCTTGTTGGACCGAATTAGGTGATGGTAAGATCGAAAACCCTTAGGTATTGCAGCACTACACCGACCAAGTGAAATTGATACGGAAAAAGTTGTTGACTGCTCAGAGTAGAAAGAAAAGTTATGCTAACATTCGTCATAGAGAATTGGCTTTTAAGGTGGGTGATCATGTGTTTTTAAAGATTTCTCCTACTAAGGGTGTTTTTCGCTTTGGTGCGAAGGGAAAATTGAGCCCGAGGTTCGTAGGACCTTTTGAGATATTAGAGAAGATTGGAGTGGTGGCATACAGATTGGCACTACCACCTGACTTGGGTCATGTTCATGACGTTTTCCATGTTTCCATGCTTCAAAAATACGTACCCGATCCAACACATGTGATTGATTTTCAAGGTATTCTAGTACAAGATGATTTGACAATGGAAGAACAGCCCATTAGAATTGTGGATCATCGAGAGCAAGTGCTTCGCACTAAGAGGATTCCTTTAGTGAAAGTGGAATGGCAGTACCATGGGTTGAAGGAGAGTACATGGGAGCATGAGGAGGACATGCCAAAGCAATATCCACACTTGTTCTTGCATTGAGGTATGAGCTAAATTTCGAGGACGAAATTTTCTTTTTAGGAGGGTAGGATGTAACGCTCGTTGGTTTGGTGGGTCGAGTCGAGTTAGGGTCCAGACCCGGACCCGACCCCCACTCGCGTAAGGAGCCCGACGCGAGGCCCTTCTCCCTCACCTTTCCCTTCCTTCTTCGTCATCTCCTGGTAGTCTCCCGTGACAGCGCAGAGGGAGGAGAGTGGCGGTCGGTGTGGTGGTGGCTAGATCGGCGACGGTGACGGAGGTGGCAGCGGCGACGGCGGCGCTTGGGTAAAACTCTCTCCCTCTCTCGTTCTTTGTTTCCCTTCTCCACCACTCTCATGTTCCTTTGCCCTCCCTATCGAATGCTCTCTCTCTCTCTCTCTCTCTCTCTCTTCCTCTCCCTCGCCCCTCTCTTTCCCCTTTCCGATAGCCCTCTCCCGCACGATCCCTCTCCTTACTCTCCCACCGACTCTCTCTTCTCTCCCGTCCTCTCCCCTCACTGCCCTTCTTCCCTTTTTCTGTCCGAACCTCTCTCTCTCTATCTTCCCTTGCCTCACGTACCCTAAGTGAGCTCGTTCTCCCCATTTTTTTTCTAATTGTTTTTCCCCTTATCCCGATCGAGCACTCCCTCACGGTTTTCAGCTTTGTTTGTTAGGATTCTAGCTTGGGAAACGTGTTTTTCCCCTCCTAGCAGCGAGTAGGCAGTGTTGGTGGTGGAGGTTTAGCACGATTTTTGCCGTTCGGGGACCGATTGATCGTTTGAGGTGACTGTCGGAGGCGTTGCAGCAGTTCAGATTTTTGATTTAGGGTGAGCGAGACCTAATCAAGCCCAAATTATTGAATATTATCTTTTAGAGCATGTATAATTATTGTTTGTGCATGCTAGGGCTTAGAATTGATGTTTTGGGATGCATGTTAGCGATTTTGCTTTTGGGGACAATGGGGGGGTTATGATGGAGAAACGATGATTCATGTGTGTGATGATCGTTTGAGCATGATGGATTAATTTTCGAAGCTTTAAGGAAACATTGTAGAGATTGTGAGGTTGTGGGGAAGTTTTGGAACCGTCTTAGGGAGTGTAGCACAAACTTCGGTGAACGGGTGTATCGTGAAGTTAATTAGGGAAATATACATATTGGGACGTGACTTGGGGTTGATGTCTTACTTAAAGAACGTTATTGAGGAAGGAATTAGTGATGGATTGATTGATGGTTGAAAGCTTTGATTTTTCGAGGCAACGTCAAGACGTAAAGGAGGAGGCCTATTGGAGAGCTTGTTAGTCGACACTACCTGTCGACACCCTCTTGAGGCGACGACACGTGCCTCAAGGATTTTATTTTTGTATCTGTTCGTTTCTATTTGAATGGTGTAGGTATCTAGTAGAAACCTTATTCTTGTTTATGTTTGCAGGTGCACCGGGCACATCCCGTCGACCTTGAGTTCGAAGCTTGAGGTATTTTGAAGAATTTGGTGAGCGCGCCACAGGTATGGCAACTTTCTAGGCCAATTCCTGCCTGGGGCAAATGTGTGATTGGGTGCTCCTAGGATCAAGGGATCCTAGGATTGTGATGTTAATTGATTGACTGTTTTGTGAATGAGTATATGTATGTTGCTTACATGATATGAATGGGTTAGAAAGATTATTAGTCATTCGTTTTGAAATTGCTATGCATTGGCATGTGCATGCTAGAATTGATATCTGTTTAGGACAGATGAGGCGGGGTATCAAGTCGAGTGTCTCCTCGACCCCACTTGTGCGTTAGAAAGCATCATAGAATGATAATTGCATAGGACAGCTACGAGCCAATCGCAGATTGAGACTACTCTCTGTGGATTGGCTAAGTTTTTCAAAGAGGTGATTGACGTGCCTGTGTTGCACCCACAGGAACTGTTAATGCACTAAAGTTAATGAAAATGTAATGTGTTTGATAGAATGCATGTGATTTACGTATATGTGATTGATATGAATGCAAGTGTTATGTTTAAGCATGCTTCGCATGTGACCGATGTTGTGTTAGTGTGACCATCAAGTGGCTTTTACGTGTCGCCGTACTCAACCACGACATGACGATAGATGGGTTGACATTTGTTCTTTTATTTGAGCCTTACTTGAGAGAGTTTGTCATTTTCCTGGCTGGTTGCCATACTGCGAAGGCTGAGCTTTCAGTTGTTTTCTTTTTCAGGTTTTGGCAGACCTGGGGCAACAGGTTGAGCAGATGGCTTCACTCACGTCCTATTGGGGAGGTTTTGATATTGTCGTTTGTAGTGTCGGCGCGTCATGTTTTGGTTTTACTGATGTCTTCTTTTTGTTAGGCATCAATGTTATGATTTTGGGGCATTTTGGTCATGCACATAGATGTGAATTTGTATGAAACAAAATGGTTATATAAATGAAAGTTCGCCCCATTGTTTTGAATTGCTTGGCTCATCGTCTTTTTGAATTGTTGGGTAGTCACACTTCGATGCTTTATGTTTAGAAAAAAAAAAAGGGTTTGTGGGTTAAAAGGTTGGGGTGTGACATGAATAACATAGTTGGATCTAGATCTCGTAGTTGGATCTGGATTGAGATAGAAACATTGAATTAGATCTAGTTTATGATTCCTGCAAGGACATGGATCTAAATTTTGGATTTTCGACGTGGACTGGAGCTAAAATGGATCAAGACTTGGATTTGAATCAAATGGGTTTGAAATTGGGAATTGGATCAAGGTTTTGATTTAAAATTCTATATTTTTTTTCTGAATTATAAAATATGTCTAAATTATAGTCTGGCTTGGGTCCAAGGTCTAAAATTTAATCATAATGTGTGTCATATATAATTGGACAATCAAAATAGAGGAAAAATTAATCAAAATCAAGGGAAATTCAAGCATTTGAGGCAAAAAATCCTTTAAATTTGTTGTAAATTCATCATAAAATGTTTAAAATATATTGAATGTAATCGTTTTGAAAATTTTGGGGTGATTATGGAAACATTGTTGAAAATTTGTGAATTCAAAATACTTCAAAGTAATGTCATCATCAACATGATAGAAATTCCAATAGTCATCTATTACCATATTGACTAGTGCAATTTTTAACATTCTTTATTCTTTTTACTGTGATTACCAGAAGCAAAATGTATTTCTAAAACTTTTAGCAGCTTCATATCAACATTCTTATTATAAAATGAAAATGCATGCTGATGGTTAAATATGAAGTTTCCAATGTTGCTAACATCTTTTTCGAAGCCTTCAAACTATGAACACAATTCATAAGCATAAAAATCTTGCTTATTGTTTGGCAGATTGGTTATACTTTTTACTGTCAAATTTTATCTATGAACTACACACAATGTCCAGAAGATGTGTGGATATTCCTATTCCTTTACAATACCAGCAGCTCTATATACATGTGTAATGTTTGTAACTATTTGGACAACATTATTCTTTCCAAATTCTTCAATCAACTTTACAAATAGTCATTTCAAATACTTGACATTTTTATATTTGATTAATACTTTTATTGCTCTTAAAAAAATTGGTCCATTGGTTGAAGTTGCAATGAAACTAAGAAGTGGGCATCTTTGAATATATATCCAACCATAAGATACAATTGAAATTTCATGTTGTTCCTATGCAAACTTCTGATATTCTTACAATTTTTCTACACAATTCTTCTCTTGTTGAAGTATGATAATTCAAACATTTTCTGAACTTGGTGGAACATATTTTGACAAGTTGCAATTTGTAAGAGAAGTGACCAAATCCTTCACCCTTCCTAACTGCATTAAATGTTATGCAACTAGAAAAAAATGTTCTTACTTTTTTATTTAATTCTAGCTAGCCTTTGCTGCAAACCTAATGACTTCTTAATTGTTTTCTGATGTCTAGCTAGTGTACACCTCACTATCACATGAAAGTATGAGCAGAATATTAATATAACCAGATGAGGGAATACTTTTTTTATAAGAGTCACATGAAAGTATGAGCGGAATATTAATGTAACCAGATGAGGGAATACTTTTTTTTTATAAACTCTTGTTCCTTCTTCTATTGGTTCAAATTTTCATGTGTAATATCCTTGCACACATGAACACGGTGGCCTTCAATTTTAAGTGTAATTTCCCTCTTTGTATGTGATCCTTTGAATTTTTTACTACAAAAGAACTCACAAATGCAACATTTCCACCACCACCAGTAGTTTTTGCTTTCTTTTATATGTAAGCGCATCAAATGTCATTACTGATGCATAAGTAGAACTTGTTTATGCAAGAGAATTAGCAATTCCCTTTCCTTTATTTACCATACTATAAACATTAAATAAAAATAGCATTGATCAATAGGCAATAACTCCCAAAAACATAATGAGAAATGAGTTGAAGAGGTAATCATATATTCCAACTGAGCATTCATTATGAAACTTTAAAAAGTAATAATTATTGATAATTAAAATAAAGGAATTAATCTAAATATGATTAGAAAAAAGGTCATTAGATCCACCATGAATGATGAAACTCATCTGAATCAGTTAGTCAATAGTCACTTAGCTGAATATGCTAAATGGGTTATTGGTTATGTAGTAAAAATTCAAGAAGGATTACCTAAAAGGTGTTAAATCCAACAAACCCAAACATAGAAAACAAGTTATTTCAATCTGCATGAGTACATCAACAGCAACAATATTCTTCACGTCATTCTCTTCTTGTGTAAAAGAGAAAGTTTTTAGCAATAGGGAACAAAACCCTAACTAATACTCTTCTAAAGACAGTAAAATACACGACTACCCTTAGTTAATAAAAGACTAACCTCACTTTTGAGGGTAAAACTACAAACTAAGTTAAACCATATTACAATAAGGACAACATAAATAGACTTTGACTGATATGAGCAGAATTAGACCTATAAACTTTAACACTCCCCCTCAAACTTGGCATGATTAAGAGAGATCATAGCAAGTTCGCCAACAAAATTTCTAAACTTAGATGGTGACAGGTTTTTTGTAACTATATCAACAACTTAATCTTCAGTCCTTATATGTTCTAGAGATATTAATCCTTCTTCATATGCTTTTTCTGTAAAATGACAATCAATCTCAATATGTTTAGCTCTTTCATTAAACTCTTTATTTTTGGCAATATGAACAACACTTATAATGACACACATCAACATAGTCTTGTTGACAACCGAAACCCCAATCTCATTTAGCAGCCACCTTATCCAGATCATGTCACTTGTCATTTGAGCCATAGCCCTATATTTAGCTTCAGCTGTAGATAAAGCCACTCTTTGTTGTTTTTTGCTCTTTCAAGAGATCTAGAATTGTCAAGAAAAATGCAAAATCATATTGTGGATACTCTGTCATGAATTGATCCACCAAAATCGGCATCACAATAAGCCCATAAGGTCTTCAAATTTAGATGATGAAAAAAACATGCCATAGTCCATAATATCTCTTATATATCTCCTCAAGAAGGCAACTAAATGTATTGATCTGAGTGCATTCATAAACTGACTAACCACATAAACTGCATATCTTATGTCAAACCTAAAAATAGTGACATAAATCAGACTGCCAACAAGTTGTCTATAAACAGTTGAGTCTTTCAATTCATTCCCTTCACAAGGCTTTAGTTTCACATTTGCCTTTATAGGTGAAGCTATTTTCTTCTTTTCATCATATAGTCTAGCCTTAGTCACCACATCAATTGCATATTATGTTGGGATAGAAACAAACCCCTTTTTGAGTAGGCAACCTCAAGACCCAAGAAGTACCTTAGAAATCTCATATCCTTCATTTCAAAGATTTATGCTAATTTCTTCTTTGTTTCATTAATAAGTTTGAAATCATTGCCTGCAATAATTATACCATTAACATCACAAAATAACAACATTTTCCTTTTCCTGTGGGAGATACAAACAAAGCTAGATCATGAAAACTTTGACTAACTCCAATTTCTTTAATTGTTGAACTAAACTTTTCAAACCAAGCCCTTGAGGCTTGTTTTAGCCCATATAGAGCTCTCTTCAAATTTACACACTTTGAAGAAGCTGCATAGAGACTTCTTTATCTAAATCTCCAATCAAAAACACATTATTTACATCAAGCTACCATAGATTCCCTTGTCTAGCTAAAGCAACTGCAAAAAGAGTTACAATAATGGTCATATGAGCAGTTGGAGCAAATGTCTTTAAATATCTATTCCAAATTATTTGTTGCAGCTTTTTGCAACTAATTTTGCCTTGTAATGTATAATTGATCCATCTGCCTTTGTCTTAATTTTAAATACCCACTTACAACCCACAACATTCTTCTATGGAAAAAGTTTCACCAAGTCCCAAACTTTCATTCTTTTTAGGGCATTCAATTCCTCAAACATAGCAAGTTGCCATTCCTCCTTAGATGTTGCTTCCTCATAAGACTCAAGCTCATCATAAGAATGAACCAAGACAAGGTGACGACGATGTTTGGGAGAAAAAGAATCATAAGAAACCAAGCAAGAGGGAGGAATTGAGACTCTTGCACTATGACATACTTGAGAAGGAAAAGGAGCCATGTGGGATGAGGATGAGGAGGAATTTTCTCCATGAATCGGAGGTTCAAGATCAATAGAAGAAGTCAGATCAGAATTGGTCTCATTGGGTCCTTCTTCAAATGGTTTAGATTGTTCAAGAAAAGGCACATGAATAATGTATTTTTTTCTTCTTTGATAGACTTGGCTTATGTCATTGCCTTTTTTAGAATTATCATGAGAGCTTCCTCTTATACTTTTTGGCTGACTTTCTTCATTTTCAATCTTATACTCTTAAGGGATTTGTCATTAGAAAGGATAGATCTACATCACAATTCTTTATCTTTTCATTTCTTGTATAAAATATGGCTCATACTCATGAAATATTACATGCCTTGAAACACACACTTTTCTTTCAATTGGATCATAACATTTGTAACTTTTTTTATTTTTTGAGAACCTCAAAAAAAAAAAAATACTTTGCAGCTCTAGGTGAAAGCTTGTCTTTTAATTACTTTGGTACAAGTTCAAAGCAAGTTAATCCAAAAACTTTCATCATGTTCTAATTTGGCTTATGTCCAAACAATGTTTTATAAGGAGACATTCCACTTAAGACTTCTGATGACATATGATTTATTTGATATATTGCCATACAAACTACATCAGCCCAATAGCTCTTCAGAACATTATAGCAAAAAGAAGAAATTTAATAGCCTCAAGTATGTGTCTATTTTTCTTTCAGCATCTTCATTTTGTTCAGGTGTATAAGAACAAGATTTTTGACATGACATACATTGCTTCTACAAATTATTTTCAAATATCTGACTAATGTATTCTCCCTCTAAATATGAACGTAAGATTTTGATATTAGTTGAGAACTGAGTTTCAACCATAGCACAGTACCTTTCAAATATATCATAAAGTTCATTTCTATTTCTCATAAAAAATATCCAAGTAAACCTAGTACAATAATCTATAAAGGTTACAAAATAAACCGATTCCTCCTTTGACAAAATGGGAGATGGCTCCAAATGTCTGATTGTATCAAGTCAAATGGTTTTACTAATTCAATTTCTCTCGGACAAAAAGGTAATGCATGAGTCTTTGCAAGTCTACAATTTGACAATTTTTCACATCAGACACAATCCTGGAATCATCAAAAAGTTCCAAAATATGTTTCAATCTAGATGTTGAGACATTTCTTAGTCATTGATGCCATAGCATTGATTCAACTCTTACTGATACATATACCCCATTCTTGTCTCTCATAATCGAACTCATGTCTAGCCAAATCAAGATAGCATAAATCACATCTTCTATGGTTAATTCTAATTTTCTTTTCAGACTGTTGGTCCTGCACAACACAATCCACTGGAGAAAAAGTGACAATATGGTTTTGCTTAGTAATTTGACCAATAGAAATTAAGTTCACAATAAGTGAGAGAACATGATACACATCATCAACCTGTAGTTTGCTCTTAGGATAAGAATTGGGAGTGATTGAACCTGATTTGATTATAGACATGAAAGAACCATTCACAATCTTAAAAAATGCAGAACAAGGATGACAATTACTTCGAATGGCCCCATTTGATGTCATGTGAGACACCATAATCTAGAAGCCAAGTTAGAGTTGCAGAAGGTATACCTGCAAATGCATCATCGAAAGAAGATATACAGGAAGGGGGAACAATGAACTCATTAGGTGCAAGAATTTGCTGAGTGCTTTGTAGAATGTTAGCATGAGACATATGATCCTTATCTCCAGCAAAAGAATTTTCCTTTGGTTGCACTCTAGATGTCAACACTCCATGATTTTCATTTTTATTTCCAAGGCCCCGTTTGATTGCAGGGGGAAAAAGGGTGGAGCGGGTGAAATTCGTACGACTGTGGTAAATTTACCACATTAAGTGTTGAGTGCATCAAACGTAGAGAAATTTACCACGCAAGATTTGTACGATCATGGTAAATTTCACTAAAAAAAAGTCCAAGGTGAGAGCTCGGACTTTTTACCGGGGTAAATTCCTCTCCTCTCTCGCTCTCTCCATCCTATCTCATTTTCTCTCCTCTTTCCCCTCTGTCGCCTCTTCTCCTCTCCTCTGTCGGTCTCTCGTTCCTCTCTCTCTCACTCTCTCCTTCCTCTACACCGATCATTGCGGCAGCTATTGCGCTCCACCACCACTGAATCTCCAAGAACCACCAACGCAAGGTAGTCTCGTTGCTCTTTGCTCTCTCTCTCTCTCTCTCTCTCTCTCTCTTTTGGGGAAACCAAACAATCGCCGCCCCTTCTCTTTCCCATCGGTGGGCTCTCCCTCCCTCCCTCCCTCCCACCGGTTTTAGATTTCAACTTCATCGTGTGGCGATGGCATCTTTGCTCCCTTGTTTTAGCGTGAGGAAGGAGGAGTTCGGTGTATGATTAACACACAGTTAAACGCACGGCAGTAGACTGAAAGGGTTGGAGCCAAATATCTCCAAAATGGTTCTTGTTTTTAGAGATTGTTGCATATTGGCAGCTATCCAAGAGCACAAACAAGTTCAGGGGTGTCAATCCACAATGGGTACTCATCTACTTTGTCCATCAAGAATTCATTGCTGAACTTTTTCGCAAAATGTGGCAGTGTCGGAGATGCAATTAATTGGGCAGTAGAATTTTTTCGATTAAATGCTTGAGAGAGATGTCATCACTTGGAGCACGATAATTACCAGTTGAATAGTGAATGGGCAAACTCATTTCGAATTGCAGATGCACGAGGAAATGTGGGATTGGAGATGATATTAATCCAACTGGTCTCATAATGGTCGATGAAATTTGAGTTTGTTCAAGCTTAGGTGATGTAAGTGAACTAAAAATGGTGCACAGCTGCGTTGTCAAGACGGATTTTGAATCTGACGTGTTTGTGGGTAATTCTCTAGTAGATGATTACTGAACATAAGGTGGCATTGATGAAGCACGTTTGGTATTTTTCAATATGAAATGTAGGAACAAGGTTTTGTGGAATTCCATAATTTCTAGCTTATTTTATACTGAGCGCTATATTTGAGCATTTCAGCAGGAAAGAGTTTTTGTTCTTTTTCTTTGTGTTTATACTGTATTGCATTCCAAATGCATTGAGATTCCTTTGTTGTGAATTTGTGTCTCTGCAAGAAATAGCAGCAATTATTGTATGGAATGAAGCTAGGAATTGCAACGATCAAAATTTCTTGTTTGCACAATTTTTGTCTGTGTTGCATTCAAATAGAGTGAGACATTGCCATGGACAAATGTCTGTGCAATTCTGACATTGCCAACGATATGTTTTGCTGTTAGTTGAGGTGGAAGCATTGAAATTGCAACTAGGTATGAAGTATGTTTAAGTGTAAACTTCAACATTTTGTTGTTTTGGAAGATCATCTTCCAATTTGTTTCCATGTGAAATTGGAGGAAAAAAAAAAAACACTACTACTACTAAGGTTCTGAAAAAAGTCTTTCATATATTTCACCCTCCGCATCAAATAAGGTTATTTTACCCTGTGCATCAAACATGGTTAATTTTACCATGTAAAAAACTATGTTGTCATCAAACAGGGCCTGAGATTGGAAGAGGCAAAAATTTCATCTTGTAATTTTTTCCAGCATTTTTTTCCATGGTAAATTTACCACGTTAAATTCTTCCTTGTCATCAAATGGGGCCCAAGTGATCAGAAACATATACTCCTTTATTCTTCTTTAGGATAGGACAATTAAAGTTCATATGTTCTAGTTCCTTACAATAATGACATTGTATATTATTCATATTTTTTTTTCTTGTCAAACATTCTATCATTGTTTTCATTTCCACCAAAAGACTTAGTCACATCTAACACCTGCAACACTTTTTCCTTATCCATATTTTACAGTCCAGCAAACAAAATAATCCCAACCACAATGGATAATAACTGATAACTGTAAAAACAAACTGATAACAATGCCGATAACTGACTACAATCAGCCAGCCTTCCAACATGTACGACTGACACGCAAGCCAAAATTGTTAACGCCTAAACAGTATGCAGCAACAGCACATTCATGAAGAAATAAATACTTGATAATATTCAGCAGCACAACACTTTCCAAAGCTGTCCGAGAACAAACTTTAATTCAATCCCTCAAAACTACTGCAAACAGGACTCTTTCTTCTCCAACGATCAAGTCTTCATTAACTTTAAAGCTGCTTGTATGGTAGTAGCAACCACATGTGTATCAGTCACTGCTAATAGTGGACATTCATGGTAATTTATTCAAGACTATTCCAGTGTACCAGGCAAACAAATAAGCATCACACGATGGATGAAACTACCATAACCTTCAAAGCACCTGATGCAACCCAGCCTCACCATCAAAAAACAAAAAAAATTGCTACTGGCTCACGTCAGCTAGCAAGGTTCAGAAACCAGCCACCCAAGACACAAAAATGGGCACAACCATCAGCTAACATCAACCCATAAACGTACCTTCAACACACAATATTCATGTGCCAATCAGTAGAGGGCTTCCACCGAAGGAATACGAACAGTCACTTCAACAAAACACACAGCAAATGGCTAATCTAAACAAAACTGCATCTTCTAGTTCTGTTACCATGTTAAATCCAACAAACTAGAACATAAAAAACAAGAACATTCAACGTTATTTCGATATACATGAGAGTACATCAGCAGCAGCAACACTACTCACGTCATTCTCTACTTGTATAGAAGAGAAAGTTTTTAGCAATGGGGAACAAACCTAACTAATACTCTACTAAAGACAGTAAAATACATGACCGCCCTAAGTTAAATAAAAGACTGACCTCACTTACAAGGAATAAAACTGTAAACTAAGTTAAAACATATTATAATAAGTAGGGCATAAATAGACTGCGAGTGATATTGAGCAGAATTAGACTTATTAACTTTAACAAAAGGCATGTGAACAGACACTATATGAAGTCACCCTCTCACACCTTTCCTTCTTAATAAATATCAAGTCATGTTCCATTATGCTGTTCTAAAATTAAAAGTAGGCCACGCTAATAAGGACTTTACAGGCCTACGACTTACCAAGTTTTCAGAAAATCACTTCAGTTTAGGCTTTTTATTTAGGTAATGCCATTCTTAATCCACACGGAACACCTCTCTACTTAGGACTAGTTGACATAATTCACATAGATAAGTAGTTACCGTAATCTATTAATGTAGCTCTCTCTCTCTCTCTCTCTCTCTCTCTCTCTCTCTCTCTCTCTCTCTCTCTCTCTGTGTGTGTGTGTGTGTGTGAGAGAGAGAGAGAGAGAGAGAGAGCTATAGAGTGATCGTCTCCACGAGCCGTAAAGCTTTGCTTCAATGGATCTGGTCCGACCTGAAACCAATGCAGAACATATCCATATATGCTGCCGTGTATCCTCCCCACACCCCTATATTGACCCGACGATTTAGCTGCATCTGTGTGACTTTGGAATCTTCTAGTTTGCATTGTGGCAGTAATGGAGGGGATGCAAAAAGAAATGTTAGCTATCAAAATCCAAATTTACCTTTAAACTAGTCATTTTTTATGTTTAAACATTTGCTGCATATATGACAATTGGTTTTTGTCTTTTTAAAATCATTGTATGCTTTGGTTACCCACCTACACTTGTTGCTTGCGTGCTGAGTTATGTATGTAGAGCAAATATTGAACCTAAGGCAAATTGCTTTTCGTATCCTCGTCTGCTTCTTACTTGCTAATTATCTTTCTTTTCGCTTTGAGAAGTTATAACTAATATGTGCAGAAATTATTTTTCACTTCATCCCACGCGAATGCTATCATCACGGGACCTTTGTGTTGTGGCGTAGAGTTGACTTAACGGTGAGAGATGCTTTTGTTACTATTAGCAAAGGAATGTTCAAGGGTTCTTGGACGTACGGAAGATTCTAAAGTGGAAGTAGTTCACATGTAGATAATAACTATTTTTTTCTTTTATTATTCAGGAAATCTATACCAATTAGAGTCTAGCCTCTAACTTCTATTACATGATTTTTTTGTACCCTACTACAATTAGTTGGACGTTAATATATATTTTCAAAATTTCATTATAGACAATGGATCTCTATATTACCACGAAAATTTGCCATTTTTGTGTTTTTTAACTTTTTGTGCAATAGTTGTTCGACTGCCACTAAAGATCTTCAGTGACATCTTTAATTAACATGACGTAGAATTTAAATAATGGCATCTGAATTTATGCCACTAAAAGATCTTCTGTGGCAATTTAATTTCGTCTACCATCGAATGTTAACAATGAAATGTGATGTGTGTTAATGAACAACATTTAGTGGGCGTTCTCAACTTGCCATAAAATATCAGTAATGACACCTGAATATGTGCCATTGAAAGATCTTTAGTGGCAATTCTCTTCTGCCATTGGATGTCCTTTTAGTGGCACGTACAATCTGCCATAGACCATCGACAATGGCATAACGAATGTGTGTCATTGATAGCTTTCAGCGGCATTTAATGGCTGCCACTATGTTTATGTTGGTGTTATCCTCTGTTATGGCAAACCAACCATGACATATTGGACATTAATAAAAGCGACTTCAATGAGATATGTATACATCCATATAAAATCAAGAAAGACATTTTTTTGAGTGTCACTAGAAGGTCATCAATGATACTTTATCTTTGTCATAAAAAGTCTAATGGCACTGAGAGACAGGTATGAGGAACAATATTATGTGAGTATTTCATAAATCTTCTCCAAATATTTAACTATTTTTATGAACTACTTGAACAAGTGTTTCCAAACGGTCTCTTAAAGAGACGGTACCAGGATCATGTGAGTATTTCATAAATCTTCTCCAAATATTTAACTATTTTTATGAACTACTTGAACAACTGTTCCCAAACATATTCTTAATGAGCGTCACTGAAAACTAATGTCCTTCATGGGCTGGAATTACTGAATCGGCCCAACTCATATGATAGCGGCACGGCATGTGGCAGCCACGTAGACCCTCAAACAACATATAACCTGCTCCTCTTACTTTATAATCTTTTTGTAATATACGCCTAATATTTGTGAAACTATACACCTAGCTAATACGTAGTTTCGTGAAATACTGTTATCCTGACACTGTTTTTGGTGTCATTAACTTAAATACCTTTCAAGTTAGCCATCCAGGCAACAACCAAGGACAATATTTTCTTTTCATATACAAATATAGAATGACCAATATATCTTTGACTCATTTTTTTAAAGGGTAAATAAGTTGAAAAATAATACATGCCCTCCAAAAAACTACAAGTTGATGCATAGAAAAGGTATATTTGGTGTATGCATGTGAGTGTTGCTATTAAGCTTAGGCATCGGGTAGGTTAGGCCCAATAAAAGTCAGGCTTATGCCAGTCCGGCACGATAAAAGTCGGGCTTGGGCCAGCCAGATGCCCGACACCTGAACCGGGGCTCGACACCCAAACTCGGGCCCGACTGGATGCCCGAACGCTGAGCCTGGATTCGGCCCAGTTAAAAAAAAAATATTTTTTAAAATATAAAATAAAATTTTATAAATATAAAATATATATTATTAATAGATTACAAATAATATTAAATAACTTACCAGGCCGAATCGAACCCTATTGGGCCGACCCGGACTGGCCCAATACATTATGGGCCCGGTCCGGGCCAGTTTTTTTGGGCTAGATTGGGCTGGGTATCGGGTACTCGTTGGGTACCAGGCCCGATGCCCACCCACGTCAGCCCATTGGGTACCAGGCCCGATGCCCACCCACGTCAGCCCAAAACTTTGTAATATTGATGCCTGTTAAAGTATGTCAATTTTGAAATAGTGCAGCTCAGCCCAAAACTTTTCTGCCTAAATAGGCATGTCTCTTTTTGGCGAGAATAATCAATAGCTAGTTTATACTTTAAGAGTAAACATCGGCATCACATAAACTTACCTTCTTTCTTTTCCAGGTTTAAGCGGCGGTGAGGGTAATTAAGTCGTATCGTTGGCCAATTACATCCCAATGTTGTACCCAGACGATGACAGGAAAAGCTTTCGGCGTTAAAGAACTTGAATGTACACAAGGATGAAACTTGAAAGCTTTATTAAAATTTTGAAACGTAAATCTGATGTAGTCGGTAACTACTCTGTGAATGTGCATAATTTTGTTGTCATAAGTTGTTCAAATAAAAAAAGAAAAAAAGTAACGACATGCGATTTAAATTATTAAACTTGTACAGTCGACTTTCACATGGTGATCATTCAATTTTGAAATATGTTGTCGAAATCTCCAATTTTCGTCATTTTGGACGACAATAACTACGTATGAAGTTATAAACGCGCCAACAATACATTATATTGACATGAAATTAAATTTATTTCGCCAGATTCCGTATAAGAGCGAAATCCCAAAACTATTAGGACTCAAGATATGGATACAGTTTTAAGTGGCAAAATCTAAAATGGAGACCATAGGATCAAATTATATGTAAAAGATCAAACCTATTGGTCCTGATTTGGTTTAGAAATTTAAGTGAGTGCGACTAAGGGTCCAAATCTGATTTGGGGAGATCTGATTAGGCCAGGTCTGGTAGATGTTGGAATAGATGCATGGACCGTTTACTATTGTCACAAATGTCGTTTACAAGTTTAAAATGGCAAAGTTTTTGTTGGGTATAATATTGTAAAATTAAAAATTTCGAGAGAGTGTCAGCAAATTTTTAAAAAAATTTAAAAAGAAGAAAATCTGAAAAAAATAGAAAAATGTGAAAATAAAATGCAGTAATAAGAAAGCCAAAAAACACGGAAAAATGTTGTTTCTTCATGTATTTAGGATTTTTTTTTTCATTTTTATTGTCTTTTCATAAAGACGGTTTTTTTGCTGACCAATTTTTGAAGTATAAAACGGTTTTTTTTGCAAAAAAGATGGGTTCCCTATGAAAGCGACTGTGTCATTCACATCCCTAATTGGGTTAACAGGTACTTTATCCAGCCGTTCAAAAACAAACTACACGGCACATTTACACTTATTTTTTTTATTATAATTATTTCAAATGAAGAAGAACGTCCAAACTCCAAAGAGCAATAACATTCTCCAGATATCAAGGTGCAGTTCTTTATGGCAAAAGTACCATTTTTATTAGAGCAGTACACATAATTAATGTTACATGAACCATTCAAGAAGATGTACAACACAAGGGAAATACATGAACATTTGAATCTACTTCAAGCTGACAATACGCAGCAGGTCCAGCGGGAAAAACATAAAAAGAACGCATTTTAGACATGACCAAAACTGGGTTGCATCTAGCTCGGCTTGGCTATGATGGACTTCACCAGCTGATCAGCTAACGGGCAGGTGTTTTGGTTAATGGCGAGAAATGGCTGCACAGGTTTGTTGTTTTCCATGTCTTCTTCTCGCAGGTCGTCCCATCAGTGTGAAAACGAAATTCCTGGAGTACCTTGCTTTTGTTTTATACCTAAAAAGAAAGAAGCAAGGGATGCACACCCAAGTGTCAATTTCTTGACCTCTGCTGACTTGAAGGCCTTAAACTAACCTACAAAAGCAGGTGCTCAGAGCAGAGCCCTTGTGCACCAACTTGTGGATATTCAACAAATTAATTGGTTAACCTGCAAGATGTTTTGACAGCTTTATAAAGCTTTAATGGCCCCCTCCAGAGCATTGGGTTACCTCTTCAAATACTGGCAAAAGCAGCAGGTCTTCCCTCCTCTATAAAGCTCTCCTCCCTATCATGGACGTTGACGTGCTTGAAAGGCTCTTTATGGATGACTCGTTTGTAAACCCAGATGAAATAGATTCACTGATCACTTCCTGCAACAAAAAGAAGCAGCTTTGAATGATAAATCCTGCTGCATAAAAACTCTGACGGATGATAAATTCATGTTTCCCATGTCCAGCAATTATGCTTCATATGAGAAAGCATCACTCTGTTTGGTGAACATGTATATCGAGCTCTGCAGCATTACATGTTCGGTACCATACACGTAAAGATACATATGTGGTTCATATCCTCCTGCCATTTACAGTGCACACGCGTATATATTACCTGAGCTAAATAAATATGATGGTTGTAATTAATTATGAGTCGGGCAATCCACTATAATATTAATAGTACTTTTTCAAAACAGAGAGGGAGAGAGAATCTGTGGTGCTTTTGCCCATAAATCCCTTTCTTTTCAAACAGATTAATTGTTTTGTGAATTATAAGTTATGGTGAGTCTTAAACATACCCATTCCAAAACACATGTAAGCAGGTTGTTCAAGAGCTTCAAAGTTTGGTAGCGGTGACTCCTAAAACCAAATCTTACATCAGAAGAGCATGATTAAGTTTTTTTCTACTTGGAAAATAAGCCATGCAGAATATTTCATGTTTTCTGAACCAGTTGATACGACTTCCATGGGCTACTGTGCCTTAAATAGTTTTCTCTTTTCTCCAAAGGAGAAAGAGGCGTACATACACATGTATAATGAAGGAATGAATTCAATGGGAAGAGTTGTTTACCTGGCGCATCATAGCAAGGCTGTGGTTCGGAGAAGCATTTGTACTCCCACCCAACATATAAGGTAATGACATGTTTTCTTCTCCTAAGACCCTTAGCTTTTCAAGCTGTGGTAAGACCTCAGTGCCAAGATCAGGTCTATCTTTCCTCCTCAGTTCTGCACATTTTAGGGCCAACTTAGCAAATAACATAGTTTCTTGCATAGGCCAATCTGTAACAGCTGGATCCAGAAACTCTTTCAATGTGCCTTTGTCTATGGCTCGTTCAACGTGATGTGTTAGACCCATTGGTGGTTTTGCTGTGATGATCTGAAGCAGCATGATGCCAAGGGAATATATATCTGACTTGATGCCAAGCATCCCGGTCTGCTGATATTCAGGATCTATGTAACAGAAAGTACCAGCTGTGGATGTCATCCTATACTGAGTCACGTCGTTAACTACATTGGGAGGGACAAGTCTAGCAAGTCCAACATCACTGATCTTGGCAACAAAGTTTCTGTCAAGCAAGATGTTTGCTGGCTTAAGATCCCGATGGACCAGAGGCTCTGGTTTGGTCTGATGGAGGAAAAGTAGACCGGTTGCAATCTCTGCTGCAATCCGGAACCGAAGCTGCCATGAAAGAGGAGTGTTTCCTCGCCTGAAAAGACAGTCATCCAAGCTGCCATTGGCCATGTACTCATAAACAAGGCAACCATACTCTGGGCAGGCACCAAGGAGCAACACCATGTTGGGATGCCTTATACAGCTCAGAACTTCAACCTGCACAAGTTTGATAGTGACAAACTTGACTTGATAAACTGCACATACGTTTGATGGCTTCAAAATTTAGTGGCTGTAATTGGAATGCACATGCACGAGAGCACGTTTCTGTCTAACAAAGACAAAAAACACTATGTTCACTTGAAAAATGATATGGTCATCTGATGCATCTAATTCATGGTTGCAAGTAGTGCTACATGGCGTGACAGTTGTCTCATATATTGTATATGAGTATTATACTGTGAGAAATTCATCAGGTATAATACACCAAAGTTGTATATCTCTAGAAAATCTGGCAAATTTTAAAAAATTCAAAGAAAATCATAAAAATTATATATAGTAAAATAAATAATAAATTAAAAAACATTGAAAAATGACTAGATAAGCAACAAGTTAAAACTAGAAAATGAAAACTAATAATGTAGCAAATACATAACTAACAAAAGTTTATAGCCCTCATGGCTTTACGTCCCATATTGCATAAAAAAGAGCACGACGAAATATACAACAACATATTAGTTATAGATGAATAAAACAGTAACCATCACTCAACACAGCAAAAGTGAATAAAATGAAGAGACGAACCGTCGAAGTGATACAACATACTTAATCCCTCTTTTTTACCGAAAAGTACCTTTTTGCCATTAAAAAGGGAAGGTCAAGTTAAAAAGAGAATCAACTTTTCTTCAATATTGCATGCATTGCCATTATTTAAAAAAAAGGTTTGCCGTTGTTTGAACAACGTGAAAAAACACATAATACACGTTTTGTTCATGTTTTTTATTTTCTAACATTTTTTTTAAAAGACACGTCTAATTGCTGCTTAAGTCGGTTGGCTGTTTTTTTTTTTGCATATTTAACACATTTTTTCCAATTAATACATGTTTTCTGTGACAATGCTTGACACACCTTTCGACACACAACTTGTATAAGAAAAAAGATCTGTAATTGTCTTAATGTTCAGTTTGCCGTCAAAAGTGCTTAAAGGACTTTTACATTGCTTTCTCTAGCTGAACCAAGCTACCAAAAGGTTCCATCTTTTTCCAATTACATTGAATTACCTCATTAACTATCTATAAGTAATACGTCAGTATACTTGAAAATGCAAAGAAACTTTTTCGAAGGTAAGCATCAGATGTAGGTAGGTAACTGGCATGTGAAACTTGGTCCTATGATATTGGCTACAAGAGAAGAATAGGAAGTCCAAATGACGAAGGGAAGAAGAAGAAAAAATGAAATCGTTAGAGTGAAAGCCGTGTACCTCTTGTTGAAACTGCATCCGCCCTTGCGCTGCATCAGGCCTCAAGACCTTGATTGCAACTGGCGTATGGTCCAGGTAGGAACTATATACAGGTCCATATCCACCCTCACCTATCTTTCTCTTCTCTGAAAAGAAGTCCGTAGCAATTTCAATCTCTTGAATTGTATACTTTCTGTATCTAACATCATTCTGTGCTAATGCGTCCAATGCCTTCTTCTTTTCTTCTGCTTCCTTGAGTGCCTTCATCTCTGCACTTATTCTCTTTTGTGCTTCAATCTCTGCTATTCTTTGGGCTGCCTCTGCTGCCTCCATAGCTGCTTTACATTTTTGCTTCTCCTTCTCTGCTAAGGCCAGTGCTGCCTCCTCAGCTAGCCTCGCTTCTTCCAGCCTTTGTTCTTCCTCTACTTTCCAACGATGCAGCTCAATCGCCTACAACATGCATGTCACGTGAATACCCAGGATGCCTATTCATCAACTTCTTTCATTTTACCATTCGTCTTCTTTAGACATTATTGAATGAGGTAAATTAATGATCTGTTGTCATTATTAACAGCACATTGGTATAAAAGATTCAAGGATAAAAATAAAAGTTACTATTTGAAGTAAAGTGTTTCAACAATATTCTTGAAGACATCAAAGTTAAGAAATCTTGTTTACATTTGAAACATAGTTGGCATTTTCTTATACAGCACTTGAAGATAAGAACACAGCTAAATGCTTTGAAGAACATACTATTGACACTGGTACTGACAAAAAATTATTGTTTTGTACTCAAGTTTGAACTTTGAAGTAACAAATGCAGCCACCCAGTTTTTTATGAACGTCCAATAGAAACTTAGAAATATAAATAATTAGTTGCAATCTGGAGTCCCAAAAGAATGAGAACTGAATTAATTTTTATGATGAAATGTAAATAAAGAGTTATATATGGTAGAAACATGGTTGGGCACACTACTTTTGAGATTGGTCATACATAAGCTACATTTTTATGCAAATGCCATAATTGGATACCATAGAAATTGACCTTTTCAGGCATATCAATGGTATATAGCGCAAGCAAAGTTCATTTTCTTTCCTATCAATGCGTAGTCTATTGCTATCCAAAGATCAGTTGTTATTTTCTTAAGATCATCTCCTTTCCTATTACTGCATAGTCTATTATTATCCAAAATTCAGTTGTTATTTTCTTTCTTGTGCTACTTTAGAATTGCTTGTCTAGTCCACTGCTTGTTTGGGGTATTGAACCCCCTGTTAAAACACCTTCTGCTTTGATAAAAAGCTTAAAATACCTTTTGTTTCGCAGAAAGGGCTTCTTTACATGCATTGCTGTACATATCCATTGTTTGCTTCAACTCAAGCTTCAATCTCCTCATTTCAGCTTCGAGGTCCTCCTATAACAAAGAAAAACAGAAAATGTAAAGCAAGGGGCGTATGAGAAAGAAGTAGATCCCTTGCTTTTTCTACATTTGTTCCTGTCACGGTTCACTTACCCCTGTCTGTGATGACCATGATCCACCACTGCCAAAGGAAGTAGAGGAATGCTCCATCTCGTTGGAATGAAGGTCCATGGACTTCTGTGTATAGTGAAGTGGTGACTGAAAGCTTCTGTTGTTGCCAGAGGCTAAAATATCCTCATCCATACTTTGCCCAAATGAGAGCCTTGGAGGTCTTCCTGATTCACTATAATCACGCGAGGGAAATGGTCTTTCTATGTTCTGCCGACTACTGGGGTTAACAAAGGATATGTCAGTTTCATGCATATTCAGCTCGATGCTATTCCGGGCACCTGATCCTCTTCCTGGTCTGTTAAATGGAGACCTGATTACACCAAAACAAAAATCATGTACTTACCAAGCACTTCGCTATTCATTTATCTTCTAAGTTCAGAAAACTACTGAACTCGTTCTAAACACTCCATGGCCAGAAACAAACCAACAACATGAGGGATCAAGCCCATGTGCTACTTGTCCACCTTCACAGTGTGGTTTTCATTTGCTGATCAAACTTAATGTATGATCACTTCATCCACTGAAATTAATGATTTGATTGGCTCATGCAAAACAACTGCCAAAGTCAATTGAAGCTTACTCTACTGGCTTCCTCTGTTTAAGTCAAAACCATTGCTGTTCTGTTCTAAGACCTCAAAGCTTGTCATACTCTGCACTGTTTAAGTCACACAAAAATCAACAGTATCACAAGGTCGGTGTGTTTACTTACTTGATTGTGTCCATGCCATCACTCTCAGCTGTAAATTCCAATGCAACACAAAGTTAAGAACTAAAAAATAAAACAAACGAAGGGATAAAAAAAAAGAAAAGAAAAAAGCTGATCGTAAAAGCATGCTGCTGCTAATTAGAGAACTTGAGAAAGCAGAATTAAAAGTGACCTTTTAAGCTAGGTTGGAAGCTTGGTTCCACAGGCTCCACCCTAGTACTTGGTTGGATATTGGTGGGTGGGCGGGACGACATCATCGTCACAGGTGCTGCACGAGTAGCTGATCTGACTGAAGTTATCTTGCCTTTGGAAATAGTATACACCGTGCAATATTCTGGTGCGCCTTTGGATATGCTAGAAGCAATGTCCTGGCTCTTAAATCTTCTGCCACGAAAGATTTACTTTATAAAATAACAAGCGAATTGAGCGTAAACCATGAAAGCATCTAACCAGAAACTAGGACTTTTAATCATCATCCTCTCAAGAAAATGTCCTGGCTCTTGAATCCTCATAAGTGCATCTAATCCGAATATGTCCTGACAACACCAACTAACTGAACGAAGCAATACCTGAGGAATGAACTTCTGGAGGATGCACCAACTACAAGATTTTCAATTGTCGCCTGAGAGACATATTCGATGATAGCTTTAGTCACGTCATTGTCCTCTAAGATGACATCTTTACAGTTGATCTGAATTCAAAGACAAAAAAAAAAAAAGAGCAGTAAGTCTACACGTATACACCTAAATGAGCAGAAATAAGCCACTTCTAGCCCCGCACACATGGAAAGTGTACAAATGTATTTAGTTATGTGTGTATGAGGAGGCAAATAATGAATTAAACCATACGTCTTTGCGAGTACAATAGCATCGAAATGGAAGGATCAATTCCTTTATTTGCTCTTCCATCTGTGCAGAATCTTCACTACCATCTGCAGCAGTATGAATCAGTTAGAAATTTATGATCAAATGAAACAACGAAACCTCTTTGAGAATTTATGACATGAAACTTGACTGCGATCCGCTTAGGCTGAATATCTCAAAGGATTAAACATAGAAAGTTTTGCATTTGGTGGCTTGTGAAACTTATGATACAACCGGGAAAGCATGATTTTTATGTTGATTCGATGGTTGTCAAACATAGAGATCAACAAATCAAACATAAAGTTTCCACAGACTTACATTGTTTATCTAGTTATAAAAAATGCACTATAAAAATTTTAACCCATTCGAAGTCAACTTTCTAACCGGCCAGTAACCCAGTCTTTTGACCGATCTGCGTTCGAGGGTTTGCTAACTATACTAAAATGAAATCTCAGTTAAGCCAATCAAAAGAGGTTAAAGACAGTAATATACCCTATTTTTCTCTCCTATCAAAGCAAAATCCAGGAAAACGTTTCCTTTTAAAATTAAAACATAAATCTATAATTTCAAGATCTGATGGCAGATGGTTTTCTTGTGGCTAAATTTGCAAAAGACACGCTCGTAGAAGAGATATCCCAGGGCACAATGAACTCTGTATACAAGGACACTTTTAAATAGTTGCGCCTACAAATGCTCTACACGTTGGTATGGATGACTTGTGGATGTCACCAAATTGATGATACGTCACCACAAGTTGGAAATAGGGTAAAGGTTTCAAACCCAAGTCCAACCTAGGCACCATCATTTCCATTGATTTGGTTTTCATACAACGAAATTCGGGTGCAAACTTTTAGCTGGATGAAATCTTTCATAAAACCCAACCTGGATTCCACTAGCATCTCAAATTGGTGATTATGTACACAATAGGATGTTCACTTTTTGTTTAAAATAATTTCCAAAACAAATTTAAGTGGTATATATATATATGTGTGTGTGAGAGAGAGAGAGAGAGAGAGAGAGAGAGAGAGAGAGAGAGAGAGAGAGAGAAGTTTTGGTCAGATTTATAGGCACTTGGACCCATATCTGAAACTGAATCCTCATCTGACAATTAATTGGATATTGTCGCATATTAACAGTCAGATCTGACTATTAATTGGGTCCAAATCTCAGTAATTGGAAAATTCTGGTATATTGAATGGGTCAACTAGGTATATAAACAGTCAGGTGCCTGGGTGATACTGAATTCGACCAAAGTGGACTACCAATGGAACCAAATTTGAACCAATTACTCCTACGACGAGGAGCGCCAAAGCCATCTGCTTATGGTGTGAATTTGTAGCTACCTTTTTATTGGACAAATTTCAAGTTCTGTGTTTTTTCCAGCAACAAGAAAATAAAATTTGCTCAAAAGGAACAGTGACTGAAAACAAGCAAGCATGGTTGATTAATACTTGGAGTAAGCAGTTTTTTAAGATCGGGGATTGAACCAAATCAGCCGAATCACTGAGTCAGCTGAATCTGTTAAAAATTGGCAAAAGAGATTATTATAGGAATTTAAAAAAAAAAAAACTAAGGTCAGATTAAATGGTAAAACTTAACTTTTTAGAACAACAAAATTGAAGTTGTATGCATGTATGGCAATTCAACTCAAATAGGCTTACTCAGGCAGATTTTAACAACTTTCAGTTTAAATCAAAATCATGTTATCTACCTATAACAAGCTATGATCTACCAACTAGAGACGATTAATTTATCTGATAGATGCATTCGTTCATAAGCATCTACACATGTAGCTACCTCTTTTCATATATATACCAGAAGACTCAGTTTGCAATCACCTTGACCTCAACAGTTTATATATTTATAACCAATTGCGCTAGCAGAATTTTTTATAATTACATGCTTTTTAGTCTGCAAATCTAATCGTACAGATGCAATTTTTGTAGTTAATATTAGAAAAATCAACAGCTAGGTTGCTCTATTATAATACGGATACAAGCTTTATCAGTGTAAACAAGGACATCTATTTTATCTAAGATCCATCTTAATTTTGACCGTTTTTCATGTTAGTTTGACAAATCCTACTAGACAAATAAACATTGTGATGAAACGTTGGGGAGCTAATTGCAGCAGGGAAGGAAGAAGGGGGAAAAGATAAAGAAGGAAAGGAAAGATGGAGAATCTTCACTGTTTGCTTTCAGAAGGTGATTATTCTTGGATAATCCTATTTGCGATTACCTTCTAGTGGAGAAACTTATTTTAGATTTGTTGATCTGATATGATGAGATGGCCTTTGCACCACATTCAGATAAGACTCATTGTCCCAACTTTGTTACAATGCTCGAATTTTTAGAAAAAAAAAAACATGAAGATTGGAGTTAAAAACATTTGAAAGTTACCTAATGATTAATTTTAGTTTGTTGGCTTATAATATTCACATGCAAATAGAAAACCCGAATATTTTATAAAAAAATACTTTTGAAAATGCCCTTATACATCCACCTGTGTGTCTTAATTGGAAGAGAGAGATCTAGAGAGAGGGAAAGAGAGAGATCTAGAGAGAGGGAAGGAGGGAGAGAGAGAGAGAGAGATGGGAATCTTACTTGGGTTGGAGCCTGTCTGAGACTTAGGCTTGACATGAACGACGTTGAGGGTCTGGCCCTTGGTGAGCAGGTGCTCCACCGCCCACCTTACCGCATATTGGCTCCCCTTGTCCCTGTCCACGGCCACGGCCACCGACCCACCATCTCCCTTCCTTGGTTGGCTCATCTCTTCCCTGAATCGCTCTTAGAATGTCGCAGCAGCGAGCTGCAGCCCAACGTTCGTTCTTTTGCTTGCTCTTTAGATATATCTCCCTAGGAATGAGTCGCAGAGTTTTCACTGGGGGTGCATTCACAAACACCCCCTCTACTCTACGCCTCTTTCTCTCTAGCACACAATCCCTCCCTCCCTCTTCAATCTCTTGTTTCTCCCTTCAATATTTGATCTTCTCCTCTTTTCTTTCTCTTCTTTCTTTTTGTCTAAGAAAGAAAGGTGGTCTCCTCCCTCTTTCTCTCTCCTGTCTCTCCGTTCTCTCTCTCTCTCTAACTCTGGGTCTCCCTTCCCTCTCTCACAGGCTATACGTGGTTGACAGTAGTTAACGGGATGGGCGTGGGGAAAGACAGGCAGCCTAACGTTTCTAGTCTTGCATGCAACCACAAACCGTTGTGGTGATGCTTTTAATGAGTTGGCTTTGGAGCCCACGTGTTTCCTTCTATCACCTTTTATTTTATTCATTATTAATAATCAGAGCTTCTAACACAAATCTTTCATGGGTAGCAAATATATATATATATATATATATATATATATATATATATATATATATATATATAGATATAGGCAATGGTAAAACCGTGGCGCTGACTTTCCCACATCCTAACTGTGGGTTTCCAAATTAAGGGGTTTGGTGATTAGGATTTTTCTAAATTTTAAAAATCTTTGTGCATTTTAATATTTTCTTGATTGTTCGTGTAAACTGGTTGGTGAACTGTTTGAGCAAATTACGATTTTAGTTTCAAGTAATGTAAAGAAAAGAGAAATTGCAAGGTATGCGCATGGAAAATTTAGCTTCCCCCCACTCTTTCTCTCTCTCTCTCTCTCTCTCTCTATATATATATATATATATATAAAAGAGATTTGATGTGAATTACATGATCATGCATCAACTTTAAGGAAATCAAATACTGAAGATTTTGTTAAAAAACTAGAAAGGCATGTGTATTTTCAAGAGAATAGAAATACTATTGGAAAGAAGATAAGGTATCTCCATTAAGGAAATTGATTTTTTTCTTGGGGCATTTTCATCTCTTGAAAAGTAGCTTGGTTTTTTACTTTTTTGAACTTCATCTCAATCTATAATGCCTAACTTTAAGAAGTTTATTTTCATATCAAAGATTGTGAGAAGTCTTCAAAGACTTATAAATGAGGTTGTTAAGTGGTCGGTTGTCTTGGTTTCCAGACATTTTCAAATTGTCACTAAAACTACTGGGGTGGTTTGGGATCCACCCAACCAGGCCTGAGTCCGGTATGGGTCTAGTGATTTTTAGTGGTATCAGTACCAGTGCAATACTCTTATTTGAGGTCCCACATGTGCTGACACATGTGCCTTAAGAGCTTGGTGCGATTTGGGTCATTTTTAGTGGTATAAGATTGTAATACCCTACTTTCAGAAATTTAGTTGTATTGAAGATTGTAAGGAAACTATAAGAGCTGCTTATAAAGAAGATTGTTAAGTGGTTGGTTGTCTTAGGTCCTAGTCATTTCAAGCTGAAATATGAACAGAAAAGGGGCAGTCTGGAATCCATCAAACCCAGTATGGGAGTGAGTCTGGTCATTTTGTAGCCATCTAATTTCATTAAGATATCTTGGCTTGTATGATTTCTTTCCAATTTACTATATAAGAGTAGCTACATATATATATATTCTGTCATATGATGGATGTTGTCTGATGGCTAAAATTTAAGAATATGTCATTAATAAACAGCCATCACATGAACATTAGTTCAATTAAAGATACAACGGCCTATGGTGCTTTTAATAATGATTCATAGAGTTTTCGGTAACAGATTTTTAATTTTTAGCTACCCAACAACATCTAGCTGACATATGGTAACACATAATTTATATATATATATATATATATATATATATATATATATATATATATATATATATATATATATATATATATATATATCAGCAGCTGCCGCATGGCTAAATATTTGAAATCTATGCTAAAAATGCCATGAAACCATCATTAAAAAAATACATCATAATCATTGCTAATGTTATCTGGTCGAAGATTTTTAACGATAGTTTCTAAATGTTACATCATCATTGCTAATTTCAATTATTATATAAAAATGTGTGTGTGTGTGTGTGTGTTTATAAAAAAGTAGTATATTCTAGACCACTTATATCAGAGACAAAAAACCAGACCTCTTTTTTTATTTTTTTGCTAAAATAAATCAATAAATCAACATGTGAACATTCTAATGTGTTTATAAATATTATGATTTTGAACATAAAATATATCTTCATTCAAGCTATTTTTTTAAAATTGTTTTTCCACTATTAAAAATTTGATGTCATCAGGGCCATCCATTTTTTTACAATTATAAAAACATATTATACTTGAAAATGACTAAATTAATATATTATTCTCATCAAAATGACCTTAAGATCATATCCTTATGATTAGATCATACTTTTTTGTATGCAAAAAAGTGTTTGAATGGCCTGGGTTTTGTCCCTGATCTAGTAGTTTGGGATCTATATGTGTGTGTGTGTGCTGAGGGAGAGAGAGAAAGCAAATGTGAAATCTAAATTGACTGATTAATTTGGGTTGATAATTCACAAGGTATATACGTTTGTGTTTTGAAATGAAATTTCTACTTAGTATATGCTATTTCTTGGCTTTTATTGCAATGTGTCCGCTTTATAGATTTGGAATTTATTATGTTTTAGAGTATCTATGTCCTCATTCTTCATGTTGTCGTGTCTTGTGCTACATTTTTTTGTATAGCGTTTACATGTTTTGTGTTTGACACAATGATAAGAATTCTTTTGCTTTAACCATGTGGAAGAATGCAACTAAACAATTGAACAAAGAACAAATGTGAAAAACAAAGTAAAATTGACTAGAACAAAGAAAATAACTAAAATAAGGAAATTAAGGATTTACTTCATCATCAACTAATCTCAAATCAACTATTCGTGCCCTTAAATTGGGTAATTGCCAAACAAATGGACCTCGGATCCAAAAACCAAATCCATTAGATGTAAATAGTTCTCTGTCAGTCTCGTCGGGTTGAAACGTTCGACTCCTGATGAATGAGAGAATGATGCACTATTGGTGATGTACCATGCACTCGTTGCCCCTTGGCTTGCCTCAAGCATGCACACAGACGAACATTGGCTTGTGGGGGTAGGCCTGAAATAGAGTCGGCTGCTAGAGATGCAGTACATGTACGAGTATCTTGTTGTAGGCTGGGTGTTATCGATGCTCTACCTGGCATATGACCCGTTTGAGCTCACTGTAGGGGTGGGGTAACTGCTCTGTCTTTAAATTCAATTTTTCAACAATATTCAGAGAAACCATATTCTTACAAGATGCCCCATATGAAATGACATTGTAAACATATACCGTCCATAGTGACACTTTGTCCCAAAAAAAAGTTTCCCAACCACTTGTGGTTTGGCAGACTTCTCGGGGTTGCTAAAACATGATGCACATGTAACAGGTTATAAATGTCATCTCTGTTAAACATGGCAACCTCCTCACCAGTGTTGGAGTCAGTCTCTGACTCACTTTGAGCATCCTCATACTTAATTAAAGCTTGATTTATGTGTTCATGATAGCAATTCTCCTGACTACATTAGGATACTTTGACTAAATGTGACCTAATTCTGCGACGGACACAGGTGTCAACGCTACGGGATTTGGATCGAGTATTAAATGCAAGTTCCTTCTAATTATTGAGGGGCACATGTTTAGACTTGGGCTTCAAGCTAGAGTCTTCCAACTTTGCTTCCCCAGTTGAAGAACTCGACTAGAAGTGATTGAAACCTACTTAAACATCCAAATCTCCTTCAAAGACTCCTCTACGTTTATGGCTAACTACTGGTTTTATCTGTTGTCTCTATGTAAGGCAATTGAAGGCATCAAAATAGAGGAGCGAATACCGAAATATGGCCAGTGACTTGTTGACTCTTGGTGTCCCCAATCTAAACATGCAGTTACATGCAATGGAGCACGGCAGTGTACTTTGCCACTATCCTAGACCTCTGACAAAGCTTGAGGTACTCTTAGTACGCTCTCATGGCAAAGTCTGTAAGAACAAACTTTGTCCGCATCAACTAGTGCTTCTCAGTCCATGTGCAAATCATGCCATGTTTCTGTCATGTCATCAACTTGTGCAACTTGATCCACCACGTCTGTGCGAGTCTCTAAAGACTAGTGGAGGCTAAGGGAAGCTGTCGATGCTCTGGAACATTGTGATAGTCGAAGCCAAACTGCGTAGCATAGGTCCAATCAAAGAAAGTCTTTACATTGGATTTGTCAATGAACAATGAAGGTCACAACAAGTCCTGTGGGCTGTTCGTGCCAGAAAGCCTCATCATCTAAACACTTGAACTCTGGTAATCCTTGTCTCAATCAGTGTGCTACTATGAGTGTTGGCCCTTTGTCTGGACTGGTGGGTGTTCCTGAAGTGCTCGCTCGTGTCGTACCTATGTGCCTATTGTACTGTGTGCCTGAAGGCTGGCTTTGTTGATCTCGTGGAAAAGGAACTGGCATAGGTGGTTTATGAGTGACCTGCAGGGCATTAGGAACTGGTGCTACTGCTAGTTGTGGTGGAAGATGGAGAATCAACATCTGAAGTTGGGTGTGGTTTGGGTTTTTGGTTTGAGGGATATGTGGGTTTGGATATGGGTTAAGTTGGATCTGGAGATTCAGGTAAGGTGTGGTATGCGGATTTGGAAAGTGTCACCTCTTTTTGTCAACCTCTGGGAGTTTGGAAACTTGTGTGACCCAAGAAGCCACTTCAACAAGGGTGCCACATGAGCCACTACTTAGGTGCCAAGTTTGGCCATCCACAAGACTCCATACACCTTTAAGCTGCTGGACCTGGTCACACTTCATAAACTGCCTAAGAGAAGTGGGTGTGTCTGTACCTTGTATCTATGTAGCACCTCAACATTTAACCGCATAGCACCAAGTCATTTCACTAACAATTCCTTCTTCTTAGCAGGACCAAAAGCCATTAGGTGGGGGCTGAGTTGCTCAAGCAAGAACAAAGAGGATTCCTTCACCAGTTTGCTTTCTCGCATCTCAATGGAGGTGCACCTTACACGCATTCATTTTAATGAAGTAGAAAAAGTGCCCGAACGTGAAACCCTTCATACCCAAACTGCACTCTCATTCTCTTCATTTCAGTGGGACCCACCACCTTTGTTTTATTAGACTCCCCTTTAACTGCACCAACCCCTCTTTTTTTCCTAGTAGGACAAAGTTGGTTTAGGCCCACTTCAAAGGCCGAGTTATGTGCACCACCCCGGCGGCGTACGCAACGAGCATACACTGGGGTGGACCCTACTATGTATATGTAAAGTCTCCACCTACTATGTATATGTAAAGTTTCAGTATTAATCTTAGTAAATGAAAATGTTTATGTCTATATTCAATTGAATGTCTTTATAGGGTAGACCGTACTATGTACATGTAAAGTTCTCGTAATGACCTTTTGTGCTTGCACAGAGGTAGCATACACACTTAACCAGTGTTCCTTCACATCACATGCATTATTTCACGCAAAGGAAGGAAAATGGTCAGAAAAAAGAAAAATAAAAGAGAGAAGTTCCTGCTGAAGGAAAGGAGTGGAGTGGTTGCCAGTGAAGAAAGTTTGGCTTTGAAGCAAAAATGGTGGGAATGACAATAGAAGGAAAGGACGATGAGTTCACAACAATGTCGTTGCGGTTTTTTGTTCGTGGACGTTAAATAAGAAAGGCAATCACTTCTGCAGGCTTTTTTCCAACAGTTGGACATTCGAAGAATCAAATGAGCACTTCTTAAGGAGCTGAAGGTGAAGGTGATGGCAGACCTGAAAAAGAAAGAAAATGTTGATACAGCAAGTAACAAGTGCATCCCAGTTCATGTAATAGATAATGTTACAGATGAAATAATGAGTGCATCCTAGTTCATTTGGTAGATAATGTTATGATGTAACGGGTTTAAGATATTTGCTTGAGATAAATGAAATTGTGGCATAATGAATGCGTGAGATAATGACTTAAGGCAATAAGTTTATGTATTTCAGTTTATCTCATTATTTCATAACCATTTTTCGCGTTATCGATTGACAGTTATTGATTGACAGAATGAGAGAAGATAAGTGTACAAAGTAGGTGACAAGTAAATGAAGATGAGATAATGTGATCATGAAACGAAAGGAATAGTTATGAAGTAACGAGATAACAACCAGCCTACCAAGAAGGTTAGGAATGGTAAAGAGAGAAAGTGATAATACGTAACTCGGTCTCCTTCTACAAGGGATAGCGTTAATTAAATGACATAAGATGAGGTTCGTTTATGGTGAGATAATATTGAATGTTATTTGGTGGAAGGTATTTATGGGTGAAATAAATAATTCATGAGAAAATGTTAAAATGTTATTTGATCAATGGACTTTATGCATTAAAGATGGCACAATGTATGAAATATCTACATTATTAAATGGCGACGAACAAGAGCTTGAGTCCCTTTGCAAGGAAATGAAGTATCCTGAAGAATGTGCTCCTTCTGTAGGAATACAGTTCGAGATGGAGGATGCCGAAAAACATGGTCCTGCTATAGGATTGGATTTTCCTACTATAAGAATGAAGTTTGAGATGAAAAATCTCAAAATCTCAAAGAGTGTGTTCCTATAAGAATGGAGGATGCAACATACAATTGTTATGCTTTTTGCCATGGGTTCAATGTAAGGAATGGTAGGATGGAGAGAAATGCATAGGGCGTGGTTGTGCGAAGGTCATATGTTTATTCAAAACAAGAATTGAAGAGATGAGTGACATGTTTAAGCAAGCATAGGATTGATACAAGGTACAATTGTGCTGCCAATTTGGAGTTGGGAAGGCGTCCAAATGAAAATTATTATATTTGTGCAATGACAATTGAACACAACCATCCATTGGCACTTGCATAAGCCGCATGTTGAGGTCGCATTGCAAATTGTCATTGTCACATGCTAAAATAAATGAGCTTACTAATGGCATAAGTATATTGCCAAAAAAGGCATATAACCTGTTTATTAAAGTAGAAGGTAGTCATGAAAATTTTTCAATATAGATCATAGAAACCACTTGAGGAGAAAGAAAACATAATCAATGAAAGGAGGAGCAGTTTTGGCTTGGTCAAATTCATTTAGAAAAGATTAAGTAAAGACCCAAGTTTCTACAATGCCATTCAGTTGGACGAGGATGGTATGCTACAAATGTCTTCTGGGCAGATTTGTTGTCTAGGTTAGATTATGGATGCTTTAGTAATGTGCTGATTTTTGACACAACCATAAAGGTCAATACCCATGGGTGACAATTTTCTCAGTTTGTGGAGGTGAACCATCACTCGAAAGTTACATTTTTTGGCGGTGCATTCTGCTTTGATCATACTACTGAGACATTTGAGTGGTGTTCAAGGTGTTCACCAAGACCATAAATGGGAATCATTGACATCACCGTTTGTGCTTCTCCACAATGCAGCGAAGAACATAGGGCATGTAATAAATCAGAAAATTGGCTTTAAGAAGAGTTTTGCAAAATTGAATCCTTAAGTGGTGAAGATGGTCAGACGTTCCAATGTATGTGGACAAAAATGATTCAAATATATAACCTACAAAAAAATATGTGGCTTTTATATAAAAACAACTAAAAGTGGGCATTGGTATATAGAAGACAATGCTTCTATGTAGGCCTGATAAGTACACAGAGAGTAGAGAGCATGCACAATGCACTGAAAAGGGAATTGCACTCTTGGCTTAAAAATATCTCTATTCATGAAACATTACGATAGATTTTTGGATGGTCTTAGGAACTATGAGCTTGAAGCAGACGTGAAAGCATTTGTATGTCAGCCTCAAAGTCTAGGTATGAATATATTTGACCAAACTGCAACTGTGTACACACCTAATGCATTTGAATGGTTTAAGAAAGATGTTATTCAAGTGACTTGTTGTGACATAGGATTACATACACAACAATCAAGTTGTCATGTATATCTTGTGATAAGAGAGAGAGAGAGAGAGATTCAACTAAGATCAATGATGCATTCGTGACCTACGACTTTGAAACAGGTGATGTGGAATGTTCTTGTAAGAAATTTGAATTTAAAGGTGTTTTGTGTTGCCATGCTCTAAAGACTCTTGATCGAGATAACATTCAACAACTGCCAAAGAGATACATCATAGGTAGATGGACCAAAAATTTAAGATCGAATTAATGAAGATTTCTCTCAAAATTCCTTCTTGTGATGGTCATAAGTATCGCAGCCTATTCTGCTACCAACATCTGTGCAGGACACTGACATATATGGCAAAGCTAACAACAAGAAATGATCAAGCTTATGAATACATAATGCAGTTGGCGAACGTAGTTTTAGAGAATGTTTCGACTCTATGCTATGACAGCAGGGCGACAATGAAAAGCCAGCCTAAGGCAGCAGGTCCTGTCACCCTAGACCCCTTGGAGAAGAAAATGAAGAGCCATGGTTCTGCTAATATAGTGATTGATAATGATGGGATGAAAGTTGTAAAATACGAGGGCACTAGTCTACCAGTCATTGCTTTCAAGTGGGAGCCAGATAGGAGTTTGCGTAGGACAAAAAAATGCCCTGGAGAAAAAAGACAGGACTATAAAAATCAAGCAAGAAAATCATTCTCAACAGGTTGATTATGTTTTGTATCCAAATGGTGCACTTGAGACCTGCATGTCGTCCACATATATGCAAGATGCATATTATCATGGCGGTTTTGTGGAACTCATGGTAAGTTTTTTATATTATACGTATTTTGTATGTTTGAACTTTAAGCACTTTCTGATAATCGATTTTATTTAATTGTTACAGTACAACATAGATTCAGTTCATCCTTCCCAATAGTAGATACCACTCACAATTTATCATACAATAAATGATTTTGTAACAACCATTGAGACGGAGACAAAATAATGCAATAACTATACACAAACTTGGTTATATGCTAAGGATATGAATAGATACCATAAGGTACACAGTGACAAGCGAATGAGATAACAATGACTTTACAATGAAGGCCATAAGTAAATGGACACCCAATAATGTGATAAATTAACATAACAAAAGAATGCAATAACAATGAGTCTACCATAATAAGAGAATGAGATAATGACATGAAGGGCTGAGATACGAGAGAATGAGATAGCAATGTGTCTGTCAAAAAGACGATAAGTAAATAGACATGAACTAATACGGTAACAACAAGAAGAGCCAAAATAGATACAACAATGCACATGGTGACCAGCTAATAAGATAACAACATAAGGTAATAAGTAAATGGACACCCAATAATGCGATAAATTAATCTAACAGAATAATGAGATAACAACGAGTCTACCATAACGAGAGAATGTGATAACGATAGAAATGGTCAAAATAAATATGCATCTGTCAAGAAGATGATAAGTAAACAAAGACGAATTAATACGATAAATTCAAGAAGGGCAGGAATAGATGCGATAAAGAACATAGTGATGAGCGAATGAGATAACAACGGAAGGTCATAAGTAAATTAACACCCAATAATGCGATAAATTAATGTAATGAAATAATAAGATAACAATGAATCTACTATAACGAGAGAATGCGATAACAACAGGAACGCCCAGAATGGATACATATCTGCTAAGAAGACGGTAAGCAAATGGAGACGAATTAATGCAATAGATTAAGCAAGGGTTGGAATTGATACGACAATGCACATAGTGATGAGCGAATGAGATAACAATGGAAGGCAATAAGTAAATGGACACCTAATAATGTGATAAATTAACGTAACAAAATAATGAGATAACAACGAGTCTACCATAATGAGAAAGTGCAGTAATGATAGGAAGGACAAGAATGAACCTGACAAGACACACAGTGACAAGAGAATGAGATAGCAACGCGTCTACAGAATGCTTAAATGGGTGTGGAGACAAAAGAATGGGATAACAATGCATCTACCAAGAAAACGGTAAGTAAACAAAGACGAATTAATGTAGTAATGAGATGAAGGGCCAAAATAGATACGACAATGCACACGATGACTAGTGAATGACATAACAATAGAAGATAATAAGTAAATGGACACCCAATAATGCAATAAATTAACATAACGAAATACTGAGATAACAAGTCTACCATAACGAGAGAATGTGACAATGACAAAAAGGACTGGAATGGATATGAGAGAATGAGATAACTTGTCTACCAAGAAGACGATAAGTAAACAAAGACAAATTAAGGTGATAATGATAGGAAGGCATGAATTAATGTGTTAGATGAATTAATGTCCTAATTACGCGAAGAAGAATAATACAACAATTAAATGAGAGAATTAGATAACATCGTGTTTACAAGTCGTTAATTAAAATAAATGGCTACAAGGATGCGATAATTAACAGAAATGGTTACAAAGACAATATTATTCAAATTTCAGCATGTCTACTTATTTGAAGCAAGTTTCCAAAAGATTTTCTAATGCTATTGGTAACATTACCTTGGGTAAAGGTAGGTTTCTTTTTAGATGCTATATTCTGCATGTATTTTATCACGAACATACTGCAATCATAGTTGTTTATTTATTGTGGACATTTTGCAGTAAAAGTTTGTAGTCGTTCAACATTTTGATGTCGAAGATATGTCTGAGGTAATGTTTCTATAAAAGAACCAAAACTTCTTCATGAAACAGAAGTTATCTTAACAACGGTTCAGGTTAAACTGCATACTAGTCTATAGAGGTCTTCCGCAATTTGGTTCGTCATAGCCTACACATAAACGTATATCCGCAGTTGTTTTTTCACATTGTAAAGAACATACAATGCCCAATGTGCCTTTTTCACCCACACAGAAAGAAATAAAACCAGAAACGTATGGCCATTAGAGAGCAATAATGATAGCATTAAATAAGAGCAAATATTTAGGAAACTACGGAAAGAGGAACAACCGTTTCAACTTCAGTGATGGACTGTTTCTTAATTCTCAAAACATATTTTATGTCATCTATCATCAAAGCCACAGTATCGTCCGTCAATGAAAACGACACAACATGTTGTTAAACATCTGTTAGTATGATTAATACTTTTCCAAACGTGAAGGTTAATTAATGGAATATAACAAGATGAAGGATACGTACCATGAAATCTACTCTTATAGGATACCTTCCAAGGCCTAGATTCTAACACCTATGCTCTAAAAGGTCAACAAAATAATTCAGACTAATATTGGTTACATACGTGTGAGGGAGGAAGTCTTTAATGTAAAAAGAGAGTAAATTGTCCCTAAGTTCTCTGAACGTATCTTGGACTCACTGACAGGTTTGCTGGACTCACTGGCTGCTTTATTGGACTTGCCAGCTGGTTTTTTTGCCGAACATGTTAAGTCTCCAGAAACAACAGCTTGTTTTCAAGATTCGCAGGCTTGTTTACTAGATCACCGACTGGTTTCCTGGATTTGTTGGGTGGTTTTCTGGTGAAATACGTCCTCATTATTCCAAAGCTGGGTAATTTTTAGCATCGATGGTCTTCTTCTCCCTCACCATGGAGTCTCTTTTTCTTTCTTGCCCGAGTCAATCTCCCTTTCTGCGATAATCTATTCAAAATCACCTCTTTTGTTATGGGAAACCGCATTGAAAATATTGTTTCCACCCATTTTGTACAATTGATCACATGTTCCTTAGGACACCACCTATTTTGAGGAAACATCATCCATTTATTTTCAAAATTTTGTAAACCAGCATGTTCTCGTATAACCACCTTGTTCAAGTTTGAGCAGCATTGGCTCTGCCCTAGTGTGTTCATATAGTTGTCATGAATATCAAGGTTACCAAGTGTATACACATATGAACAACATTATTTCAACTCCATTATATATTCTCTGATATAACCACATGATTGTCATATATATATATATATGTGTGTGTGTGTGTGTGTGTGTGTGTGTGTGTGTGTGTGTAACAACAACATTACCTCAACTATGATATATCTATATCATTGTCATGTATATATATGTAACAACAACATTATCTCGTCTATGACATATCAATATGATTATCATATATGTATGTATAACAACAATATTATTTCAGCCATGATATATCATTGACAACCATATGTGCACATTAGATCTTAGATAAAGTTATTGATACTTATCGATACATGACAACCAAATTGACATGTATATTCATAGCAAACTTATGTTCATGTTTGAAAAGCGATGATACTACTCATGCATTTATATATAACATATGGTAATCATACGTGCACATTCGATCAGAGATAATGGTGCTTATGTTACACTTCGATCATTGACAACTATATATTTGCATTAGATTTTTGACAATGTTATTGATATGTATCAAGACATGACAACCTAATTAACATGTATATTCATAGCAAGCTTATATTTGTGTTTGAGCAGCAATAATACTTCTTATATATATATATATATATGTGTGTGTGCGTGTGTGTGTGTGTGTGTGTGTGCACATTTCATCAGAGACAATAGTGCTTATGTCACACTTCGATTATTGACAACCATATGCAAATTCGATCAGAGATAACAGTGTTTATGTCACACTTCAATCATTGACAACCATATGTTCACATTTGAGAAGTGATAATACTGCTCATACATATATATACACATATGGTAACCATTTGTGCACATTCGATCAGAGATAACAGTGCTTATGTCACACTTCGATCATTGACAATCATATGTTCACATTTGATCTTAGATAACATTATTGATATATATTGATACATGACAATCTAATTGATGTGTATATCCATAGTAGACTTATTTCACATTTGAGCAGTGATAATAGTGCTGATATGTATACATACACATATGGTAACTATATGTGCACATTCGATCACAGATAACGGTGCTTATGTCACACTTCGGTCAATGGCAACCATATAGTCACATTAGATCTTAGATAACGTTATTGATATGTATCGATATATGACAACCGAATTGATGTATATATTCATAGCAAACTTATGTTCACGTTGGAGTGATGATAATACTACTCAAACATATACTTACACTTATGATAACCATATGTGCACATTCGATCAGAGATAATGGTGCTTATGTCACACATCGATCATTAACAACCATACGTTCATATTTGATCTTAGATAATGTTTATTGATACATATTGATAAATGAGAACCTAATTGACATGTATATCTATAGCAAACTTATATTCACATTTGAGTAAGAATAATACTGCTCATACATATATATATACACATATGGTAACCATATGCTCACATTCAATCAGAGGTTTGGTTATGTCACACTTCGATCATTGACAACCACATCTATACATTAGATCATAGATAATGTTATTTATACATATTGATACATGACAACTTAATTGACATGTTTATCCATAGGAAGCTTATGTTCATGGCTGAACGGCAATAATACTGCTCCTACATATACGTACACATATCATAACTATACGTGCACATTCGATCAGAGATACCAGTGCTTATGTCACACTTCGATTATTGATAGTTATATGATCACGTTAGATCTTAGATAACATTATTTGATATGTATTGATACATGATAACCTAATTGGCCTGTATGTCCATAGAAAGCTTACGTTCACATTTGAGCAGCGACAATACTGCTCATACATATACATACACATATGGTAACCATATGTTCACATTTGATCATAGATAATGGTGTTCATATTATACTTCGATCAATGACAACCTTATTGATGTGTATATTCATAGTAAACTTATGTTCATGTTTGAGCAGCAATAATACTGCTGATACATTTACATACACATATGGTAACCTATGTGCACATTCGATCAGAGATAACAGTGCTTATGTCACACTTCGACCATTGACAACCATATGTTCACATTGGATCTTAGGTAATGTTATTGATACATATTGATATAAAATAACCTAATTGACATGTATATCTATAGCAAACCTATGTTTACGTTTGAGCGGCAATAATACTGCTTATACATATACATAATACACATGTTTCGTAACCATATGTGCACATTCAATCGCAAATAACGGTGCTTGTCACCCTTTGATCATTGACAACTATATGTTCACATTAGTCTTAGATAATGTTATTGATACATATTGATACATGACAACCTAATTGACGTGTATAACCAGCACAAGCTAATGTTCATCTTTGAGAAGTGATTATACTGCTCATACATACACATACATATATAGTAACCATATGTACACATTTGATCAAAGATAATGGTGCTTATGTCATACTTCGATCATTGACAACCATATATTCACATTAGATCTTAAATAACATTATTGGTATGTATCAATACATGACAACCTAATTGACGTGTATATCCATAGCAAACTTTTGTTCATATATAAACATACACACAAGGTAACCATATGTGCTCATTCGGCTGTACCAGTTGCTTATCTCATACTCTTCAGCTATACCAGTTGGTTATCTGAGAGAGAACAGCGATATGTACTATCACATGTTGTTTCTAACACTCATTCGGTTGTATGTAATTCGACAATGACATTGTATAGGCTGTTTTTATGATAGAATAACCAATAAACGTGTTTACGAGGAGGCAATAAGAAATCAAATAAAACATAATGCGACAATGCCATTATATGGACTGGTTTTATGATAAAAAGACATTTACAATGAGGGGATAAGCAGTCAGAGAAAACATCGAGCATTGATAATACTACATATATATACATATACATATGCTAACCATATGTGAACATATGTTGCTTATCTTACATGCGTTCAGCTATACCAGTTGGTTATTTGAGAGGGAACAACACGTGATATGTACTACCGCCTGCTGTTTTTGCCATATATTTGGCTGCATTTAATGAAGTCATCAATTGTTGTAGCTGCATTAAATTAGCATAGTCAATAATACATAATACACAATGTCCGAGCAACATTCCACTACACTATCGTGTGTTCATCAACAACACAAAAGATGGACATACCACAATATGTACTATTGCATGTTGGTGTATTAAATGTGGCATGGCGGAAACAATTTGGACTATATTCATAAATACAAGAAAGGCAGCAGGTAATATCTCATTTCAAAAGGTGATGACAATGAAGAAGGAGAAACGTAATTTGTCTAGTGATGAATTACAACGGACTGTTCATGAGTTTAGCCCAAAGGAATGGATTAGTAATATCATAGTACTATCTCATTAACGCCACTGTTAGGGAATATGGTAGGTGGATCATTTATATAGTTTGTCTTCTTATCACAAGTTTTGCAAGATGCGATGGAGTTCATGCAAAAACGACTTACGAATGAAAAGTGATGCATTCTCAGTCTTGTTGTCATGGTAGTTCATCTTTTCGAAATACATTTATAGCTTTCTTGACATACGACATTCTTTATGTTCTTCTATCATGTTGTACAAAGTGCAATCCGTCGAAAGCCCTTCGGTTGTGGTTTCATGCATGACAAAAATATGTTTTCTGACCCTTTGCAAAGCTCATTTAAAGTGGTTCTGCTTCCAACTTTGTCGGGAGAGTGCCACCATTGGGTATTATTCGTGCTCGATATACAAAACAAAGCTTGTTTATACTACAATTCAATGCAAATGCATGGACCAGTATTACATGATTTGTAGTTCGTGAAAGAATTCTTATCGAATCAGCGGTATCAATATGATTAAGTGACATTTTTTCTATAGGAAGGAAGCTTGCTACCAAAACAACTTCTTTGATTATGTTGTTTTTGTCATCATACATAGAAGCAATTTACAAAGCAGCGAACCTGTTTTTTCATAAGATAGTATACCGCATCTCATAAAATAGCTATGTGATGACTTGGTGAATTACATTACATCACAGGTCACAATGAGAAGGCCAAACCAGACGAAGAACAAGAAAACAGAAACCATTGACACGAAAAATGTAGAATGCGATAAGCACTCTGACAAATTTAATGCGACAGTGCCATTATATGGACTGATTTTATGATAAAAAAGCATTTACTAAGAGGCGATAATGCAACTACAGGGTTCATTTTACAATACACTCAAATAAAATTGTGTTTACAAGAATGCAACAAACACTCAGACAAATTTAATGTGACAACAACACTATATGAACTGGTTTTATGATAAAAAAACATTTACCAAGAGGCAATAAGCAGTCAGAGAAAATAGATTGCGATAATAAACAACAAGTTTGTTGTATTAAAGAATGAAATAACAACACATTTATAAGGAAGGGATCGGTAATTGGATAAAAAATCCTGGAATAATGCAATTGTAGGATTCATTTTACAAGTTTGTGATAAGCACTTGAACAAAATTAATGTGATAATGACATTGTATAGACTAGTTATATGATAGAATGACAAATAAACACGCCTCGAACAAAACATAATGCGACAATGCTATTATATTGACTGGTTTTACGATAAAAAGGCATTTACTAAAAGGTGATAAGCAGTTGGAGAAAATAGATTACAAAAATAAAAGGTAGGGTTGTTGTACAAGAGAATGAAATACCAATGTGTTTACAAGGAGGTGATAGGTAATCAGACAAAAAATCATATGGTAACACAACTACAAGATTCATTGTATGATACACTCAAATAAAATAATGTTTACAATTACGTGTTAGATAATCAGACAAATTTAATGCAACAAGGACACTGTATGGACTGGTTTTGTGATAGAATGACAAATAAACATGCTTACAAGGAAACGATAAGCACTTGAATAAAACATAATGTGACAATGCCATTGTATGTAAAATCATGTCTACAAGGAGGCGACAGGTAATTGGACAAAAAAAATTATGGTAACGCAACTGTAGAATTCATTTTATGATACATTCAAATAAAATCGTATTTACATGGACGCAATAAGCACTCTCACAAAATAAACGCGCTTACAAGGATGTTTGACAACATGAATGGTTTTATGATAGACTGAAATAAATAAAAGTCATTAATAATATTGTTTGTAGTCATTAAAAAAGAATATTGTTTGTAGTCATTAAAAATAAGGTTTAAAATATTATATTATCTTTTATCATGTTGTGATAGATTATTATTCAAATCTTCAATTTCTAAGTCAAATCGGTAGCATGATCAATCAACACGCTTATTGCTATGACCAAGTTCTCTTCCACTATAGGTTTGGAAGCTGGGCTGCAGTCTAAGCATGGTCCTGACATCGTTTGCTTCCAATCTCCTTGTCCGCATGATCCTGACGATGTTTACTACTGATTTCCTTCTAAGCAGCATCCTCCACTCGAGATGATGATGATGACGTTGTTGCATATGGTGATCCAAGATGGGGCACATCTAAATAGATTTCAAGTACCCTGATAATGAGCTACATCCCAAGATTGCTCAGCTCACAGTAGTACCCTAGTGCAACCCCATTATCGTCGTAAGCAATGGCCATTTCACCACCATGGCACCTATTATAGATCTCTTTCGGAACAACTCCAACCCTAAAATCACTTTTGTTCCTTAATCTCTTGTAGGGCTATGGTGGTTGCGGAATTGACTGGCCAACACCATGCTACAAGATGACTCGGCCTTCTTGCTGCATTTCTACTTCGCTCATGAAGAACAACCACAGGTCTCTACATGACAGCTCAAAAGCTTTCACAATAATCCAATCTTTGGTGTTACCACCAATATATGCTTCAAACAGTGTCTACACATAAACATAGAATAATCATCAATGCACAAGTATTGTAGTGTCTTTATTGAGCAAAGTATGAAACACTATTTGCTATACATATCTAACCCATATGAAGATTCAATATGATCGACCTAAATGACTTTGTATTGTTGTAATCTCTAAGGTTGATACCTCTCCACTATGTGTGTAATGAAAAAACATTTGAAAATGGTCGCTCCACAATGGGTCTAATGGAAGGCATGTGCTCTTACATCTAGAATTGAAGACAAAACAGAGATACATATATTACAAGATGATTGATAATCATTTTTACATATAACTTTAAATGATGAAAATACTATCTATACCTTCAGCAACAACCAGCATCCTCCCATAGATGCAACCCCATCCTTAAATCGTTCTAGATGCCTATACAAATGTGCTAGCATAGCTGCCTCCTATGTGTAGTGCACATCTTCCAAAAATTGGACATACTGCCAAAGCTTATTCTCAAGCCTGAATTGTCACTAAATAGGCACATGCCAAATAATATACAAGAAATGACCTCAATGCTTGCTCCGCTTCTTATGAAGGTGCATCATGCTTTGCATGTTGCCATTTATTCTATAGCTCTAAAACAATTGATGACGCTGACTTTCTTTCAAAGGCCACGACATTCTTAAACTCCAAATCTATCAACCCTAGAAGGTCGCTGCTTTTCCCTATCAAGTTGTACCTAGACATCTTGACCATAGATTTTTAGTGACTTTTCAGATATAACAGCCTAGCAACGTCTTCTAAGGTGATTGTCATCTCGAATAGAATCTCACTTTTGCGTCAGGGTGTACAAGGGCCCCTCATTGGAGTTTGATTGCACCATGGAAAAGCAGCCTTGAGAATTACATTCTCACCAATCTCTTGTTTTGGAAGTCTAACAAAACTTCATACCAATCAACGACCGAACACCATTGGAAGTGCCCACATTTCTTCAACAAAAAGACCAGTATCAAAGATATTATTATACTCAAAAACTTTAATTACAAATACTTGAATAAATGACATAGATTACTTGCATTGACGTCACACAAGCATCTCATTTTCTTCTCAACTATCTCTACCACCTCTACATCAAAATCAAGTTTCCTCCTTCGTCTAGAACCTTTAATTTTTAATACAAGTATAGTCTGGGCATCTAACATCAATCCCCCTGCTTCATCCAACAACAGATTCTCTTCCTCATTATCTTTCTCCCCTGCATTCTCTGCCTCCAGGAGTGACTCCCCTTCCATCACCTCCTCTTGCTGAAATCCAAATCTCCCCTCCTTTCTCTGTCCCTGTGTCATGTCCCTTCCACCTCCTCCTGCTCAAGTCCCTTTTCCCCTGCATTGCCTGTCTCCCTGTCTATACCATCATTTTTGCCACCTTCTCCTACTCAAGTTCCTTCTCCCTTGCATTGTCCGACTTTGCAGCCTATCCCTTCGTGTCTGCCTTGTCCTTTTGCTTAAATTTCTTCTCCCCAACATTGTCCTCTATGGCATGTCCCTTTGTTTCTGCCACCTCCTCCTCTTCATTTTCTTTCATGCCTTCCTTCTCCATTTCCATGACCTGCTCCACCTCATATGACATATGTTCTGCTGCAACGACAACTTCATCCTCTTTTTGTTCTGCCAAAACATTGTACACACCTATCATTTTATCTTTTTCCAAGCTCTTCAGATTTTGTCCAACATATAGGTTGACTTCACCCCATTTGACATCGAACAATGGACGTTTGGTGTTGTATTCTTTCAAATCGATTGAAGTATACATTTTTGGTCTACAAGAAGCAAAAAAATGAATATAATATAGTGAAATAACAAAGCTATTTAGAGGCAGAGATAAACAAACAGATACAAAACATTGAAATAACAATGCATGTACATACATATGAGCAACAGAAGGATATGAGATAATGTTGTTATTTCATTATCTTGCCTCCATCTATTTCTCTTCTATAGTATATGCAGGATTTGTTATTTTATTATCTCTCATCCTTTTGTTTCTCCTATACAACATATGAACTAATGAAAGTGTGAGAACAATCTACCACTAATAGACTATATCTATCACCGACAAGGATAATAGATCCAACAGTCATCCTTACGCTTGCTCTGATAGATGATATTTGACTGACGATGATAACTTCTGTCGATGAAGATGATAAGTGCACCCTGCGAACAAGAACTCCCTTTGGAATAAGCGAACCTGGTAGAAGCCTCTGCTCGTTCCAACAAATGTCCTTAAGGTTTCTGTGAACATTTGAAGCATTATAGAGAAGCCTATGCTCCACAACCAATAAACTTCCTTTTTTCTTTTTCATGTGGGGGCTTCTCGCATCATTCCTGCCATCCATTTCAGGGCATGCTTTTTTGAAAAGTTGTTTACCTCATCGAAGGCTATTTTTAGACAACAACAACTTTACGTACCAGCTACTCATGTCATTTCCACCATCAACCAAAGGGCATTAGTGTCTACTGAGTGCACTAGCCGATTTGCCTTCGACCCACCATGGCACTAATTCAGCTTTTGAGTTAATGCTTGAGATAAGTGGCTAATGAGATAGTAAAATTTGTATTAGATAATGTTTATGAGATAAAAAAAAATTTAAGAGATAATGAGATAACACTATGAGCAAGACAAAAAACAAAAACTTTTTTTTACTGCTTAAAGGGGTATATTGGACATAACGATATGTATGTACGGACTAACAAATTTTACCTTTATCGAATCCCCAAATCTTCTTTTTGCGGTTTTCGTTTTTATCCCTACAAAAAGTTTCTTTTTGTATAATTATGGGCTATTTTTGTCATACTTAAAATGACACACGAAATTACATACATGGAGGCGGTGTATATAACCAGCTTCTCTCCCTTCAACGATGCTCCTTCTAAAGCCCAAAGCCATGGGACCCACCCCATCAACATACAAGAACTTAGAAAAAGGCATGCTTGATTCAATTCCTGCACGCCAAAGCTCTTACAATGCAAACGCACATGGGAGTTCCCTAGCCTTGAGCCTTATGGATTCAATTATTCTAAAAGCACAACTAAAATAATGATAAAGTAGAAAGGAAGAAAGGATGTGCATGAGTTGGAAATTTTCACCTAAGAGACGAGCCTTGCATTTTGATTGGCTGAATTTCTCTTCAGCATTTAATGAGACCCAAGCACAACTCACCCAAGGCAAAATCTGTGTTCAGTTTCGGAATCTCATTAGACCGAATTCAGCTTGAGACCCAAGACAATTCTCTGCATTCCCTTCCATCGATTGCTTTTGGATTAACAAGATATGTGTTTTTCCTTTGATTGGCTAAATAGCAATGACATGTAATCTTTAGTTTTTTCAGTTTTACTATGAGTATGTTAGAACTACCCTCATAACAACATGTTTGAAGAAATAGGATTTTACCTTTGGCTTTTGGCTCTCCATCATCAGACACTTTTAGAGTCTCAATTCCTTTTATTTTCTGTCTGAATTCCAGGCTGAAGTGGCTAGTCCAGTCACTCTAGCTAAGGTCATTGAGAACCAATTTTGGCATAGCACTAGAATTCTCTATCTTGGAAGGAATTCGGCAATTTCAATGGCACAACTATGACTTAGCATCGTAGCTCTCCGGTGGATAGGCAGCATATTACACCAGCACAAGAAACCCAAGCCAAAACAAGGTGCACATCTAGTAGACCTCCCAGCCTATCTCTCTCTCTCAAGCAAAGTTGGACAAGCACTAGAATTAAGAGAGAGAGGGCAATGGTCTGGCATGAAGGAAGGATAGAGAGAGGGCAATGCCAGACCATTGCCCTCTCTCTCTTAATTTTAGCCCTTGGCCAACTCTACTTGCCTTTTGTTGAGGTTAATTGGCCATCGGCTAGGCTAGGGCCTTGCCTTGAACTTGCTTGATTGGCCAAGTTCCTCTCGGTTCACAACCATTTCATTAGCCCAATGCAACATCTGTCCAAGCCCTCCAATCATCCTTGCCACTTCTCTTAGCAATTTCCTAGCCGGCTGGCTCCCATCCTCAAAAACCAATACCCCAGCCATAACCAATCCTAGCCCATGCCCCTAAACCTTGGCCCTAGCCTCCCAATTGTCAAAGTCATGTACTGCCACTCATCCTTCCTTCCCCCTAGCCGCATCACCTTGACTACAACCATGGCCTAGCCAAGGACCCCACCAAAGATGATGCTTGGGATCTAGATGGAGAGGCATGGCCAGATTGCATGGCTTGATGATATGATCCTGCCTAGGCTTACTCCAGGCCACAGTAAGCAGTTCCCTTACGGTTAGGTCATCCATAGTCGAAGTCACAAGTTAGGACGGTCAGTGCTTCAGCATAAGAATCAGACTTTGGTGTACACAAAAAAAAAACACCATCATATAAGATTTTGCACTTCGGTGCTGACAATTTCATGCACCTCAACACATGATTTTGCACCTCGGTGCACATTATTATATTTTAACACACATATTTTCATGTATTAGCATACATAAGCATTGCAAGCATCACAAGTTTGATAAATATTCCTAATAGGCTATGATACTATAGCTTAAAAGCACCAAAATGATTTTAGTATCCCTAAAAGGACATGAAAATTTTAACCAATGATTTGATAATCATCGCAGGAAGAAAGTTGTGATAAGATCAAATTACAACTCATGAAAAAGTTCAATGATGAGTGAATCAAAGTCTAGGAGATGTCACTAACTTTATCCCCAAAGAAAACAAGAGCTTACCAAAAATTAGTCAGAGGACAAAAAACTAAGTCAATCCGAGAAAAATAGGCAAGGCATGTTTTTTTACACAACAAATGTTGAAAGATGGGCTTAGGACAAGTGTAGTTGTTCTAGTGGACCAGTACTCAAGAGTATTAGGTCAGCATCAAGCTTAATTTATGATTATTCTGTAAAGTTATGTGATCTATGAACATTTATCGAGTTGTGTCTCCTAAAGCCTTCTGAGCTTGAGCAAGTAAATCTAATGGGTGTTCTACACCCAGCACCTTAAAACCAAATAATCTACAAGTTGCTGACCCAAAACTCATTACAGTGTTTAGTAGAAAACTTGATAGACATAATATTGTACGACAAATTGCATGACCATCAAAATGATGAAGCCTTGTACTAGCCTATGAGGTAGTGATGTATTTCCCCTATAGGTGGCGGTCAGCCTAAAGACAAAGTAAAAGCAACAATAAGAATGAAAAGAGCCAAATTTGATCGTGTCCAATAAAAGGAAAAAAAACAAGCAAAAATGTCAGCTTGGACAATCAAAGTTGCTCAAGTCACAAATTCTCATGATAAACATAAGTTTCTTGTGATTACAAAGGGAGTCAGGATAGTGACAAATATTGTGCTAAGAAACTCTATGACATGAAGAGAAATCCTCTCATTTTATTATTTGGAAATGAAAAAACAATTGTTTTAGACAAATTTCATAACATTGGCCAAGAAGTTTATGTCCTTAAAGGAACAAAATTATACAAATCCTTACAAAATACAAGAGGTACGAGCAAAGGATTATCAAATTTAACAACTATTTCACAAGCATCGCACTAGTATCCCTACTAGGACATCTTTTTAGATATATCTCAAAAGAGTTTTCTTTTGCGAAAATTTGATTTCAAGATCTGATCGTTATACTTTCAAGAATTCCAAGATTTGGTGCATTCTATCTTTGCCACTAAGCATTGTTCCTCAACTCAATAGCAAAGAGGAGCATCTATAAACACATCAAATTTGCACAAGTCCAAATGACCATTTTGCTCTTCACAAGAAGATTTCAAAATTGATTTTCAAAATCAAATTAAAAAACAAATGTCATTATTGAACCACACAAGGACATTTCGTCAGCATTGAACATCTAGACCAGAATCACCTATGTCGCCACTACTATAAAATGAACATTTTGCCCCTACATCCTATCACCTAACCTGAAAAATAGGATTTTGATCAAAATTCTAAGAATTGCCTAACATTTGTGTAATTAGGTCATTTCTCAACTTAACAAGACCTTAGGAATTGTTAGAGTTGGCTCACTGGGGGTTTGCCCTACTCTAAACTATCTAGAGCATGGAAACCATGTCAAGCTACACTAAGCTAAAAATAGGCTCTTCTCAGCAACCTCGAAGTATTTCTTCAGTTACTTTTAGTCCTGGAGTACATATTTGAGTTTCATTACTTTGTCCTAAAATCAGAGTGACACTCTCTCGCCTACTTTAGCATGTCTGAATTAAAATTCTTACAATCCAAAACAAGTCAGCTTGCATGGAGCTACGATCATAGCTTTCAGTGTCCAACCCAAGTATTTTAGACTTTGATATGAGTTTAAGCATCCATATTTGAGCTCAATTTTCATTTTATAGATTTACTAAGGATTGTCCAGTTCTTGATATGTAGTTTTAGTGTTGCTCAATCTTCTGAGTTGAATTCTTATCAATTTGAAAATCAGTTTCTCGATTTGTTGTGATCAACAACCCTTGGCAAAGTATTTCCAACTCCAAATCGAATAGACATAGGTTAAATTAAAAATTACTGCTTTACCCCTGCCCAACCTTCAAAACATGGTCATTTTACTATGAGTAAAAATTGAATTTTTGAGTTTTGGAGGGGCAAACAAGGTCACAAGAAGCATTATATTAACCATGCACACCTTCCAACGTGGTCAACTTACCTACACGACCCATGGATTCTGATTCCCATGGTAGGAGCATTTGGTCTTTTGTCATTATGCACATATTTTTCATAAAACCTAACTTATGAACCACATGAAGCTAAGTTAGTATTTCACATAAGTCCACATGAACCCGCACGCTTGAGCCTAGCCTCATTTTACCTCAAATTTCAACTGAACTATGTTTCCAAAAATAGAACCTAGACTGGGCCTAGTAAAACCTACACCCAGACTAGGTTCGAAACCATTTTCAAACTAAACCCTGTTCAGCTTATTTCGTGGCTTCTTTCTTTGCTTTCATAATGCAATAGTTTTGTGTATTTTCTTTCTTATGATAGAATTTAGTGTCCCTAGTTTACGTGTAGGGGCCAGGTACAGAAACAAGACCACTTTCAAAGCATAGTTTTTTTCAAATGATTTCAAAATCAACTTCTTCAAAAAGATTTCAATAATTGTAGATCATGTAGATGTGGAATCTAACTTTAGATCAGTTCTCTAAGACCTTTTAAACTGGTTTTAGAGCCTAATACTCACATCTATGACCAATAGAACTAGGTCCCAATTAATTTCCTTAGATATCCAGCCTTAGCATAATCCGCCATCAATGATATATATCCAAAATTTATTTTGGTTCTCGGAGTGCTTTAGAAAAAAACAAGTTTTGTTATGAAATGAAAGAGAAATGGACTCGTCTGTTGGTACGAGAACCGCTATTCCCTACGCCTTTATTTGGGGTAACCCAACCAAGAACTAGCATTTTTCTTTGCATATTTCAATATTTTAAGTCTTATCGTAAAATCTTGTATGTATGTGTGCTCAAGTTAAGTAAAATTTTTAAAATATTGAAACAAATTTTGAAGAGGTTAAATAAGATTTGGTTTAAAATATTGTACCCTCACGTTTAGAACTATGGTTTTAAGGGTATTTAATGAATCCCAAGTGAACTCAACTTTAAAAAGTTGAGATTGAAATGTAGGATTGCCAAATAGTTTAAAAAATAAATTGTTCAAAGAACGATACCTTCAGAGATCTTCGAATATTGTCATTAGATATCAAATATAAATTATAATTTATTGTTAAAGATAATTTTGCAAATCAAAGTTTGTAAATTACTAAAGGAAATATGATTAGAAAACATATTTGTAAATCACTTGTTTTACAAAACATGGCTTTAACTTATCATGCTTTGTAAAGCAAGTTTTTCAATCTTTATTTTGAAAAAAGAAAACATTAATTAAAGGGACAGTGACCATAGTTAGATTCATCAAAGGGCCAAAAAGAAAGGGATTTTGCAATAATGCAAATATTTGATAATCAAAGTAATATGTTGGAAAAAGTAAAGATTTGACATTTGAAACAAGAAAATATTATAATTTATATGAGTGTTTCCTAAGTAAATTTTAAGATTTTTCCTTAATTCGATTATCACCTCATTAGGCATTGATTTTATTTTACTTAAGCTTCTTACAAATGTACTTTTGAGCATTCATAAATCCCATAGTCGTGCTTCTAAAGATGCAAAGTTAAGAGAGAGAAAGACAAATAATGAGAAAAAAATAGAGAAAGATGAAAAGGGAGATAAAAAAACGATTCAAATTAAAATAAAAGAATAAGAAGAAGACTGACCGTAATTTTCCCCAAGCTTGAAGGATGATCTTAACTCCTAAGAGACTCCAGAGTTTCTTTGACTAATAAGGTCACAATCGTCCAAAAATGAGTTGACTAGTGAGTTGACCACGCTAAGGAGCACGTTGCCCCTCCTTCTCAAGGCTCGCTCATCATAGACCTAGCCCACTAGCAAGCCTAAAAAGGCTATGATGGCCGACCATACGCCTAGTCTAGACTGTGTTGGCTAATTGCAGGCTGGGTCTGGCTAGCTGTAGGGCTAGCCAGGCCAGGCACAATTCAGCCACAGGCTGGCTATGCTAGGCCTGCCCAGAGCTGTGCCCGGCAAGCCAGTTCAACCCTGGCATGCATTGGCCGGCCAAGGCCGTGCCTGACGGGCCAGGCCAGGCCAGACAGGGCCATGCCTAGCTGTGCAAACTATGGGCAGACTAGGCTTGGTTAGCCTGCCACATCAATTGTAGTATCACAAAGGGTATTTTGGTATTTTTGATGAAAAAGAGGTATATTTAGAAATTTTCATGGCATTTAGAAAAAATCCAGGGTATTTTGGAAAATTAAATTTTCCTTCTAAACATAGGGGTATCTTAGGAATTTTAAATAAAAAATTAGTTGTATTCTAAAAACGATTATAACGCCTCGACACTTGGGCATGGGAAGGATCTGTGACGTAGATTTGGATCTAAACAAAATCCAAATACAAAGGCAAATCAAATTTATAATTTTTATCCCAGAAATTGAAAAAAAAGAAAGATTTGATCTCAAATATGGATTTGGATATGAAAATGGATCCAAGTCTCAACTTTATTGATGGATCTGGATCGAGAGCTTAGAATGGATCTAAAATAATATATTTTGATTTGGATGTAAAATTTAATTTTGGATCTGAATCTCAGATTTAGATATAGATTGAGGTAGAAACATGGAATAGGATCTATATTTGGATCTAAATTAAGAATTTGAAACCCAATAAATATATGGATCTTGAATTTTGGATATTGGGTTTAGATCAGAGCTGAATTGGATCGAAGGCACAAATTGAGATCAAATGAAACTAGAATTGAGATTGGGATATAGATCTGGACCTGAAATTTTGTTTTGGATCTAGGGAATTTTTTGGATCTAGAGCTATAATTTGGATTTGGATATGGATCTGAGGTTTTGTTTTGAAATTAAGGCTAGAAGTCAGACCACATTTGGATCTATGGATCTGTTTTGACATTGAAACTAGGATTTGGATGTAGGGATTTTTTTGGATCTAGATCTGTAATTTGTTTTGGGGCTGGAATTTGGATCCAGAGTTGGACCTATGTTTTTCTGGACAAGGAGCTGGAATTTGGATCCAGATTTAGATCTAGGGATTTGTTTTAGGCTTTTGTATGAGGTTTTGGGATGGGATCTATGATCTATGTTTGAATTATAAAATAAGTCTAAATTGAGGTTTGGTTTTTTTGTCCAAAGTTTGAAATTAGATCCAAATAAGTCCCAAATGGAGTTGTTGATCAAATCAAAGAAGAAATTGATCAGAATTAGGATGAATTGAAGTGTTGTGGCCAAAATCATTGAAATTTGTTGTAAATTTTTATCATAAAATGTTTGAAAAGTGCTAAATATAGACTTTTGAAAAATATGGAATGATTGCAAAAATCCTAGTCAAGAACAATGAAGACCAACCTAGTTAGGTTCACCCTAAACCAAGCTTGGTCTACTAGGTCCAAACCATCAAGCCTAAACCCTTTGAATTGCCTATCCCATAGCTCATTCAAACCTCGAATTTTGGGTTGATCTGTATTGGATTTTGAACAACCCCATGGAAAAAGATTGAATAATGAATCCATGTCACGATATCAAACCCAAGCCTAACACATTTGAATTTGGATCTTAAGTATTGGGTTATGGATCTTAGATTTTGGATATTCAATCTCAAATTTTGGATTTTAAACCTTGATATTGGATCATAAACTTAGGCTGATTTCCATAGAATTAGATTCAAACCAAGGAATAAAAATCTTGTCAATCATCAAATCTAGATTTATCCTACCTTGTATATGGATCTTAGAAGATTGAGTCACAGATAAGAAAGCAAATTTATTGGATTTCATATGTTGAAACTCTGATCATGAACTTTTAATATCATTGTCATATTGAAACCTTTTTAGATCTTTATAATATCTCCCTTATTTCAAATTTAGAACCAAGATCTCGTGGAAAAATGAATCAAGATTCTTGGATTAAGATCATAAATATCATGATTTGGATCCAATTTCCCCAAGTATAAATCCACATCTCCGACCTAAATCCCAATAGAGGGCGGATTCCAAGTCTATATGAAATAGTTTCACAGCCATCATTTTATATTTATTTTATCAATATGCATGGATCTATGATGAAGTAAACAAGATCAAATCTCAGATTCATTTCTCTTGTTAAGACATACCATTCTGAAGATCTGAATTAGATTTTAAAACCTGCATGATTTCAAAATTAGGGCATGTTTGCTTTCTTAGGATTTAAAAGAAATTTGAGATTAGAAATTGAAACATTTTGGTCTAGTCCTTGCCCTAATTATTCCTCGTAAAGGCGCTTGGAATTGTCAGACTTCGTACCAATAGCCGATAGGTCGGGTCCTATCTCTTGGATTCTTTCATGTGGAAAATAGAGGTGAGTATGGTAAATTATATCTCATTTATGCGGTCTACATGTAATAAGAAAATTTTATATATAAACAAAGTGGCAACTGCGATAAAACTTGTCTCTATTTGACTAGATCAAGTGTTCTAATTGTCTAAGTTTTAAATGTTGCTCCATCCTTAGAGCCACCTAGGTGTAGTCATGATTTGACGTATGTATGTACATTTTTTATGTGCATTAGGATCTATAATTAAGAGGGATCTTCCATGCTCACATAATTGTATGATTGCATACAACTCTTCTCATTTTAAAAGTCGTTTGATACAAAGTTTGCCTTTCTCTTCTATTTTAACCACCATCTTAGACCACATTGTGTTAGAGCCAACTAGTTGTGCATGTGTCTTCATATTTTCAAATTTCCCCTAAACCTATGTGTATTGGTCATCATGTCGCAGGATACTCCCCGTATGCATTAGCTTAGGGTGGCTTAACAACTTGAGCAACATACTAAAGGTGGGTATTAGCCCTCCGTTCACTTGTACTGAGGCAGTAGTATGGTATATTAGTGAGTGATCAATGAGAATGAAGTCCATAACCTTTAGAACCTCATTTGAAGGAATCCATTCCATATACTCTCTATTTTCTATTTATGTACATAATCATCTCTAATAGTGGAACTACTAAAGAATATCATATCCTAGATATCTAGTTTAAGTGACCAAGATAATATCAAATAATTACAGGATAGGGTTGTGTCATTAGGTTGTGTTGTGTGACTATTAAACAAAGTGGCAACTGCGATAAAACTTGTCTCTATTTAACTAGATCAAGTGTTCTAATTGTCTAAGTTTTAAATGTTGCCCCATCCTTAGAGCCACCTAGGTGTAGTCATGATTTGACGTATGTATGTACATTTTTTATGTGCATTAGGATCTATAATTAAGAGGGATCTTCCATGCTCACATAATTGTATGATTGCATACAACTCTTCTCATTTTAAAAGTTGTTTGATACAAAGTTTGCCTTTCTCTTCTATTTTAGCCACCATCTTAGACCACATTGTGTTAGAGCCAACTAGTTGTGCATGTGTCTTCATATTTTCAAATTTCTCCTAAACCTATGTGTATTGGTCATCATGTGGCAGGATACTCCCCGTATGCATTAGCTTAGGGTGGCTTAACAACTTGAGCAACATACTAAAGGTGGGTATTAGCCCTCCGTTCACTTGTACTGAGGCAGTAGTATGGTATATTAGTGAGTGATCAATGAGAATGAAGTCCATAACCTTTAGAACCTCATTTGAAGGAATCCATTCCATATACTCTCTATTTTCTATTTATGTACATAATCATCTCTAATAGTGGAACTACTAAAGAATATCATATCCTAGATATCTAGTTTAAGTGACCAAGATAATATCAAATAATTACAGGATAGGGTTGTGTCATTAGGTTGTGTTGTGTGACTATTAAACAAAGTGGCAACCGCGATAAAACTTGTCTCTATTTAACTAGATCAAGTGTTCTAATTGTCTAAGTTTTAATTGTTGCCCCATCCTTAGAGCCACCTAGGTGTAGTCATGATTTGACGTATGTATGTACATTTTTTATGTGCATTAGGATCTATAATTAAGAGGGATCTTCCATGCTCACATAATTGTATGATTGCATACAACTCTTCTCATTTTAAAAGTTGTTTGATACAAAGTTTGCCTTTCTCTTCTATTTTAACCACCATCTTAGACCACATTGTGTTAGAGCCAACTAGTTGTGCATGTGTCTTCATATTTTCAAATTTCCCCTAAACCTATGTGTATTGGTCATCATGTCGCAGGATACTCCCCCTATGCATTAGCTTAGGGTGGCTTAACAACTTGAGCAACATACTAAAGGTGGGTATTAGCCCTCCCTTCACTTGTACTGAGGCAGTAGTCTGGTATATTAGTGAGTGATCAATGAGAATGAAGTCCATAACCTTTAGAACCTCATTTGAAGGAATCTATTCCATATACTCTCTATTTTCTATTTATGTACATAATCATCTCTAATAGTGGAACTACTAAAGAATATCATATCCTAGATATCTAGTTTAAGTGACCAAGATAATATCAAATAATTACAGGATAGGGTTGTGTCATTAGGTTGTGTTGTGTGACTATTTTGTGCATGTCTTGGATGATTATGTGTCATTTTTTTTACATGCATTATATTTCATTAACACCAAGCACAATATCATTATCAAAACAAGGCGTGCATTTCAAAATGAACCCTTGTTTTCTTTGTCAAAAGTAATTTAGGATTTTTAGTCTTTGTGTCGTCTCTTAGGTTTCCTCAACCTGCCAAGGTCAATCTTGTCATTCACGAGGTCTGAACCTCCAATTGGGTCAATCTTGATAGCCACAAACACTTCACCTAGTTTGGTCATCTTATGTTTTGTACTGATTTTCATGTCTGTCTTGACTCCCATAATGTCATTTTCTCAGTCACCATGATCAGGACAATGGCCATATTATCCACTCGATCCTTAGAGGTGACTCAGACACTAGATCCCTTCTCATAGATGGACTCATGTCAATCTGCTTACCGTAGTGGTTTGTGTAGTTCTTAGATGTTTTTCCCTATTATCTGAACAATTGTGGTAGGAAGACAATGGCCTTATCAGCTACCCATCATATCAACAACAACCTTGTCCACTCTTTAAGCAAAGGGATGGAACCCATTCACATCTACATTTTGGTTCCCTTTTGGAGAGATGATGTCTTCCTTGGTCAAGTTCACCTACATTTTGGGTCTACCAGAGCCAGCATGACATCCTAGAGATCTAGTACATGACTAGTTGATGACCAACTTCAAAACTTGCAACTCCAATGACCTATTGTTCAGACTTACATGCATCAAGAGCTAAGATCTGAAAAGGAGGGGACCATCCTCTGAAAAGGAGGGGACCATCCCTTCATTCATTTGGTGGATTTTCAGCCACATTTTGGAGGCTCGGTTGAGTGTTCAAGTGATATTCTTCCCCTCCCTCCTATGAAATACAAATAGGAAGATGACTATGTAGTATCAGCTTGGTTGGGAATTCAATGACCACTATATTTTTTTTTAAAAGTTGTTTCAGCGGTAGATTGATTTGAGAACGAATGTCACAACTTTCTTGTGTATCTCAGTAGAAGATATAATTTTGTGTCATGGGGTAAACTGTTTGCATACAAATGCAAGCCGGGTCGATGTCCCCTGTTCTTTTTCAGTTCTTAGGGAATCATTACTCACAGCACTAGTTTTTCTTCATGATTTTCACGAGATCAAGCACAATATGTTTTGTCCCTCTATTTTTCTAGTGTCATGTGTCATAGAAGACATACAGCAGCGCAAACATATAGAAATAGAAAGGAAAATTCATCTATTTTGGCTTTTATTTAACTACAACTAAAGCGATCAAGAATCCAAGATAAAAAAGACTTTCGTTTAGGGAAAACCCTTTTTTAATTGCAGCAACAACATGTTTTGTCCTCCTCTTTTGATTCCCCTCACTCTTCCCATCCCTTCTCCTTCCATGGTAATTCTAGGCACCATCATTTCCACAAAATCATCACTTGACCTGGTAAGGCTCACAGGTTTCACAGTAGCCAATGCTCGCCATACTTGCCTTTTTGTTTTACTCATTAATGAAGTAAAAACAAGGGTTTTTGGTTCATGGGCACCAATAAACCCACTTTCATTTGAGGCCCTTTCTTTGAGGCCACAAGCTTTTAAATTGTGATCCCTAGTCCTCCCATATATTTAGAGGAAAGCTTTTGACATTTGGCTATTAGAGCCATGTATGAAACAGCTTTTTCCTTCTAAAAAAATGAATTAACTCACGTTGGACTCAGTGGTAGAGCCAGACACATTTGACTTTGCCCCTAGTTGAACTAGCTTAAGGCCTTCCAATGACATGAAGCGTCAGCTCTATCTACCATTCTAAGTTTCAATTTAAGACAATAATTAGAGAGAGATTAGACCCAATCCACAGCTTGCTTCCTCTAATGTTGCGTAATGACCTTAAAGATGGCTAATTACTTATTGGATCTAAAGGAATTTATAAGCAAATGCTTTTTATTCTTCATTGATAAACTTCACATTTTTTTGTTGGGAGCAGATATAGTAGTCGTTTCAGTACCTAGAATATTGTTTCTCCCCATGCAGATACAAGGATGTGCACGTGAATATCACGATGTATTGTGGCCTATGGGTCTCAACAAATTTATGTGTTTTTTTCCTTTTTTCCATGGGAGTAGTCCAAGTTTTGCTCAATGTTTTATAGTTCAGCTTATTTTGATTAGGGATTTTATTAGACATCTGTTTTGAGCTGAGTTGTTTGCTTTAGTTGAATCAGAGTGAGGTTACTAGGTCTCAAGTTGGTAAATGGACCCAGTACATGGGTCTGGGAGGTAATTAGAGAGACTAGCCCACCCCTCTTATTGGATGTATAAAGCTGCGTAGAGATTAAAACCCTAATATGGAATTAAATTTCCTTTTTTCGAAGTGAAGGCTAGGATTTCACCAAGAGTTAGTGTACGTGAGTTTCTTGTTAGTGTGAAGTCTAACAATTGGTATCATAGCCAGTACCATGGAAGTGTTTAGCAAGGTCACCTCCAAGGACATCATGGTTGCCGTTGAAGCCCATCATGAATAGAACCTGGAACTTGAAACATGGATTCAGGCGTTTATGGCAGAGCACTCCATGTTGATGTCCTTGATGCGTGAGATGTTGCGGCTAGGCAGGGGAACAGGATTGACTAGCACCGATCACACGGTGAGTTGCGACCTCCAAATTTAAATCCTCCCCCTCCTTCATCTTCTTCCACATCTTCAACCCCACCTTTGCATCCACCCCCAACACTGTCAATAGGAGGCATGCTAGCAGCCTCACTGTCTGCCAGGGATAGAGGACTGGGTCCATCGCATGGAAGCAGCCTAGGATGGATTTCCCCCATTTCTCTAGTGAAGACCCCTTAAGCTGGATCTTTAAAGCAGAGCAATTCTTTGATTGCCACAATATCGAGGGGGGTCAAAGGGTTAGCCACGCCACAATGCACTTTGAAGGAGCCACCATCAGGTGGTAGAGGTGGCTCATCACTCAGTAAGGAAGGACAATGTGTACAGGACTGGTCGACACCGCGAAAGCTCGGTTTGGACAGTCAGCATACCTAGTCGAGCTGACAAAAATAAGGCAAAAAGGCACAGTGGTTGAATACCACGAGCACGTTGAAGACCTCAGCAACATGGTTCATGGGTGGCCCTTAGACACCTTGATTACGTTTATGGGGGACTGTAGGATGATCGGCGCATTGAAGTTCACGCGGCGAAGCCCAGAAACTGAATGCTTCAAATTGGCCAAGCTGGTGGAGGAAAAGCAATGCACAATGATCTATGGCAAATTTTGTACTCAAGAGAGAAGCCAGCATCAGCCGACCCTGCATGCAGATGCTGTCACAGCACCTGTAGCGAACTAGATGGGACAACAAGTGGTTCCTTGCCTCATGCAGAAACAGACCAAGAAGAAGCAACATCGGGAAATTTGCTTCCACTGTGACCAACCATGGACGCCTTGCCACACCTGTTGAAAACTTCACATGTATCTGGTAGAAGAAGACAATGATCTGCTAGATGAGTTGGAAGGAAGAACAGAACTAGCGACAGCAAGGAAGGATGACATAGAGGTTACCATAGAGGTTACCGATGGGAGTACCCCTTCAAATCTCTCTCCCTGCTCTGGCAGGAGACAAAGTCCCTCAGTTGATGAGGGTAGAGGGTCAGCTGAGAGGCATAAAGGTGAGCATACTGGTGAACACGAGCTCCACCCATAACTTCACATGGAGAAATCAGCGAGAGCACTAGGATGTCGAGTGGAGAACCATCCTGCATTCAACGTGATTGCAGAAGATGGCAACACATTGAAGTGTAGGGGGAGGTGCACCCAAGAAGTCCTAGATATCCAGGGCCACAAGTTTCAGGTGAAGCTCTTCACTTTTGCAATGGCAGGGGCAGATCTGGTGTTAGGGGTGCAGTGGCTACATAGCCAAGGTGAAGTCATGTGGGACTTCGTCACGACGAGGATGCATTTTGGGCAGGCAAAGGAAGGGCGACTCACTCTTGAAGCAGTTCCAAGAAAACCGATTAGTGAGCAGAAGATGTCGAAGATGCTGAAGGGCCTAGTGACTTCTCTTATACTATTAATGACTTCAGTAGAGCCGGAGGAAGAGATACATCAAAAATTAGAGGAGCAAGGATACATCAGCCAAGGAAATCTGTAGGCCATATTGAAGGAGTTCAAAGTGGTTTTTGAACCCCCCAAGGGACTGGCCCCACGGAGAACCTATGATCACCACATTGAACTCCAAAATGGGGTTGGAGCAATCAATATACGCCCTTACCAATACAGCCCACACCAACGACAAGTGCTAGAAGAGTTGGTAAAGGAGATGATTACCAAGAGAATCATACAACCGAGCTGCAGCCCCTTTGCATCTCCTGCATTGCTGGTTAATAAGAAGGATGGAGGGTGGAGATTTTGTGTAAACTATCGTGCGTTAAATGCTATCATGGTAAAGCATTGCTATCCCATTCCCCTCAATTGAAGAATTACTAGATGAGTTACATGGAGCTGCATATTTTTCTAAGTTGGATTTAAGCGCAGGTTACCATCAAACTTGAATGGCGCCTCAAGATGTGCCCAAAACTGTCTTCTAGACCCACCACGGGTATTATGATTTCAAGGTGATGCCCTTTGAGCTAACTAATACTCCTGCCACATTCCAGTCCTTAATGAGTGGTCATTTCAGGCCTTACCTTCGTCGATTTGTACTTGTATTTTTTTTATGAAAATTTAGTGTACAGTCCAAAGGAGGATGAACATTTCCAGTACCTATGACTAGTCTTGTGTACACTACAGCAGCATGATCTACATGCCAGGCAATCAAAATGTGTATTTGGGACAGATCAGATTGCATATCTTGGTCACGTGATCAGTAAAGGAAGAGTTCAAATGGAAGACTGCAAGGTGAAGGCTATGACTTATGAGAGAGTGGAAGGCACCTAGTTTAGTAAAAGAACTACGGCCTTTTTTGGCTTTAGTAGGATATTATCGACAATTTGTCAAAGGGTATGGCTTATTAGCAGCCCCACTAACTGAGCTGACCAAAACTGATAAATTCAAATGAGGTGAGAAGGAGCTGGCAGCTTTTGGAACACTTAAACAGGCCATCATTTCATCACTTGTGTTGAGGATGCCTGATTTTGGAGCCCCATTTTTCATCAAAACCCATGCCTCAGATCATGGGGTGGGAACTGTATTAAGCCGAGAACAACATCTGATTGCTTTCTTCAGCAAAGCGATGGGCCCTAACTTCAAAGCTAAATCAGCATATGAGCGGGAGTTAATGGCTATGGTACTGGCAGTTATGAAATGGAAACAGTATTTAATGGGACAGAAATTCATGGTGATGACTGCTCATAATACTTTAAAATATTGTTTGCAGCAAGCAACTTTGACTCCCAACCTGCAACGATGGATACTCAAGCCCATGGACTTCAATTTTGAAGTCCAAAACAGAAAAGGGAAGGAGAATGCAGCGGCGGATGGACTGTTCTGTCAAGGCACTCAACCAAAAGATTTATTGTTGGCATTTTCGTACGTGTAGGCTGATTTCTGGACAAGGGTCAATCAAGCTCATCAATAGGCTAAATCTGTACCTAATACAAGAGAACGACTAAACAGCAGCCTTGTCCAAACCAGGCTTGGGATCAAGCTGGGCCGGCCTGTTTAGTGAACGTTGTTAATGACCCACAATTGGATCGGGCCAGCCCGCTACCCGGCCCAACTATTAACGGGCCGGACCTAGTCAACCACATCCGAGGCCCAGACCAGCCCATTTTTTAACTACTAAACGAGCCGGCCAGGCCAGGCTAGGCTGTGCTGGGTAGGGATTTGGCATGTTGTCCCTTGGCTTGGTTTTCCAACAGCATTACATGGTTTCTCAACTATCACCATTTCACATTGAGCAGTTTTTCTCTACACCAAGAAGATTTAGAACCAATATTCTTAATCATCACATAGTTACAACCAATTCTCTTAAACATGATCACACACTCTAAACATCTTTCACTTGGTATCAAACAATGACATAAATAAAGGCATAAAGGAGAACAGAGTCAAAGACTGCCATTAATGGAAGAAATAACTTCTAATTCAGTCTTCCTCTGTTATTGAGGTATAAGGAAGAAGTGCAAAGAAGAGCTGGAGCAAAAGAAAACAATGCAACAATATGAAGCCCAAAAGTAGAAGATAATAAAGTTATAATGGGCAACACAGTTCATAAGTAGAGTTATCACTGGACGTACAAACCACATGATTTCCTTGATTTAGAACCACAAGTTTAATATCCAAAAGTTTACATTTCAAGAGTTTTACATCAACATTTTATACTATCATAAGTTTATCCGCGACTCCGCACCACAAAAGATATTATATGCAAAAGATTTACAATAGTTCATAAATTACATAAATAGAATACTAAACACTACAAATAGAAAAAAAATTACCATGATAATCATGTATTTGATTAACTTTCCTCGTCAGAATTTTGCTCCGCATCATGAGAACTGTAACACATTAATTTAGGCACACTACTATGTTTATATGTAAAATAAATTAGATTGAACTATGAACATCTTACATTTCATGCAAGTTGCGTGCATCATGAATCCAACTCTGTGTGTAGATTAATGATTCAATATTTTCAGGAGTAGTTAAGCATCGTTAATCATTAAGAATTCTTCCTAACATACGGAATGCAAATTCTAAAGCAACTGTAGATATAGGAATGACTAATACATCTCGAGTCATCTTTGCTACAATTTTATATGTATTTTCATTTATCTTCCACCAAGATAATATATTCAAGTCTGCAGTAGGTGCAATTTCTTTCATTGGATCAATCAAATATTTGTCTAAATTTGTATGAGCCACTACAAGAGATACAAAGCTGAAATATGCTTTGAACCCATATCTAGTCATCCTTCTATACTCTTTTGTTGCAATCGTGGTGCTAGTGGATGCATTGCCCCTTTGCATATTACTTGTGTCACCATCATCATACATATTTTTGTACTCATCATACAATTCATGAAAGAGCTCTCTAAAACTTCATATTTTACCATTGCATCAAGTTTATCCAAATCATCAAGCAAATACTTCAAGTATGACAACTTAAACTTAGGATCCAAAACAACTGAACTACAAAGATAATATTGTAACTCTTGAAGTATTTATCAAAATTTTCTTGCATTTTGTATGTCAATGCCCTTATATGTTCATTTGATGTTTCACAATGCCTACGCAAATGATGGTAAATTGATAAAATTTCTTCAAAAATAAGATTAGATGTTACTTGCTTAGTGGTATAGAATAGATTTGTTGCATTATAGAATACTTTCAAGAACAGACATAAATCAGATGCATGAGACCATTTATTCTCAGAAAGCAAACATGCATAATTCGGATCACATGATGCTAAATGATGATGCCAAATGTTAAAAGACATCTTTAAATAACAATGCATCCCTCAACATTACAAATGTAGAATTCCATCGAGTAGAAACATCATAGTTTAAACTTTTTTTTCTCATTCAAACTCATTGCCTTTACACTTTGCTTGAAAGCACGTAGTCGTTTTAGTGATCCCCTTACATATTTTACACTGTCACGAATTTTTGAAATTGTATCATCTATCTCATTCATATCATCTTTAACCATGAGATTTATAATATTTGCACCACAATGAATATGACAGTGTTTCCCTCTCAATGGAAATGAAATATTGTTTTTTCTTTTTATAGTCCTTATCAGTAAACTTATCCCACTATCATTTGTTGTACAATTATCAGTAGTAACAGAAAACAACTTCAATTGATTTCCCTAGTTAATAGTAATACACTCTGATAAAATGTCACATATACAACTTGCATTATCTAGTGGAGGCATATGTATAAAATTAAGTATATGAGAGTGCAATTGCCAATTTATATCAATATATTGGGGTGTCAAGCATAAGTATCTTAATGTCTGTTGTGAGGACCACATATCAAATGTCAATGAAACCCGGTGCACGTGGTTATTTAAAACTCATTGATATCTCATTTTTTCAGTCTTAAACATTGACTAAACTTCTTTGTAAGTGTTTTTCTAGACAATGGAATAAACCTTGAATTGCAAGCCTTTAGAAAATCCTTATGATATTCATATTCTGCAAAACTGAAAGGAAGTACATACATTATTGTACACTTAGAAATACATTTTTTTATAGTCTTCATATCAAATTTATGTAGACATAAAGAAGTGGTACTAGATCCACTAATTCCAAATGACAAAGTTCGTTGTATCTCTATGTTGTTTTAAGTAGCTCGTACCATTGGAACTATGTCCACCTAATTGTTCACCACAATGGTTGCATTTTGCAAACTCTTTTCCCTTAAATTGTACTAATTTGAAGTCATTCCATACTATCAAAGTTCTTTTTCTGTTGGATTCAACTTCCTTTTCAATTGATGAAAAATAATCATTTTCCTCAATATCTGCCATGAGACGATATTCTTCATTATCAATGTTGGAAGACATAACTTACTATTTGAGTGGAATCCAAACAACCTAAACACATGAAATGATTCAACTCTTGAGCTGAAGAAAGACTAATAAGATTCATATGACATCATGTATATGAAATCATGCAATAACTAAAAAGCTAATCAAATTCAGTAACTAAAAAGCTAATCATTGCAGGTAGCGATATTCTACTAGTTTTGTACAAGAACTAAAATTGCTCCATGAATAAAACTTAGGTACTCACACAACTTGCAGGTTTGAAGAACCTACTCTCAGGGATAGCTCCAGTTAACTGATTACTTGACAAGTCACTGCACAACATTGAACAAGACAAAAGTTCACAAAGTATATATTACTTTTCATTTGATTTATGAAGATCGAAATGCACATATAGAACAATAAAAGGTGAATATATTATCCTATTGTTGGTGGTGGTGGTAGATCTAATTGTTAGGTTGGTAGAAATGGTTGAGCATTTGCCGAAAAGAGGTTTCTTGAAAATTGGTCATGACGGCACATGCTTCTGCACAGTTCTATTCACAACAAAGAGAGAAAGAAGAAAGAAAAGAGAGAGGACCTCATCTTGTGCCTGATCCAAGAAAAAATTTGTACCTTCTTACTTTTGATCAGCAAGCTCGGGTTACAGTAAATAGAGATAATGAGCTTTGTGTACTGAATTCTGCACTCTGCTTTAAGTACTTCAAATTCCAAGCTAAGTGCATGGAGCCCCTGTAGTCAATCAAAGCATGTTGTATGTGCAACCTGCTATAAAAATCCAGTACAAGCTAATACATTAATGCTGACATTCTAAGAAATAATAGATTTTACATATGAATTTTTTGTGAAATTTTTGAGACCTCTATGAGTTTGAGGATTTCATTTATAGAGTGGTAGGGTACAAGAATTTCACAGTTTTTCCTCTTTGAAGTGATACCTGTAGTTAGGAACTCTTTGGATTTTACTTTTGTCAATAGGTCTTTGAAAAAATTATAAATATAACAAGCTAAAAGCCAAAGTATATACAGTCCGCAAAATGTAAGTAAGCTTCATGGAACTATATAATCAACAATGACCCAACAGGCCATAGAGTTAAGTAACTGACAAATAATTATGCCAACATATATATATATCTCAGAATTTGTGTACATCTATAATGAATTATGCACCAAATATATGTCATGGACATACTGAAGTAGCTTAATGCAGATATATCAGGGATCAGGCCATGGGTAGCAATTTGTGAAGCTGCAAAGAATAGTCAAATGTTGAGTAATATGTTACCTATTGATTGCAAATTAAGGAAAACAATGGACCTGCCAGCAGAAGAACATGGACGAGAAAATGGCAGAGAACATATGTAGGTCTGGTCAGGTTTTAATTTATCTATCAGTTTTTTCTCTCTCTTCAACTAATTAATTGTACAGGAAAAACTAGATTCAAATTTAAGAAGGTTGTTTGCTATTTAGTTTGAAAACTGATACAACTTGATCAGAGAACTTTGTTAAGAAGTATGTCGATACATCATATACAGTGTTTTCATTTGTACTAAAATAATGTGAGAAGGACATTAATAATCGAAAAAATATCACAGAGTCATGAGAAAATGTCAATGCTCACTTGTATTTTTTAGTGATGTGGGCCAATCTGGGCCTACAGTGTTGCTATTTTAAAAGTAAAGAGGATGTTGTAATCTGTTGAACAGCAAAAGCAAATTTTTGTGTAATACTTATTCCTTCATTTTCTGTCAATAAAAAGCTTGGGGAGACTTTTTCCCTGAAACTTGCACAAGGCAAACTTGATTAGCCTAATTGAACTTGGCAGAAGCTTAACTAGAATAAAAAATGAAACTAGCTTGAGCCTATAGTGAAGCTCATCGCACAAAGGAGCTGGGTTCCAATAGCTACCCATTTTGAATAATGCACAAACCTAAACTAAGCGCATTGGTGTTCTGAGATTAGCTTTCGATTGAATAAGCAATCCCTAGATGAAGAAAAATAATGCATGATAACCATGTCCTTATATAAAAGATACACTAATTTCTTCTCTCTATAGACACATAAAACAAGGATGATTGTCACACACGTAGACTAATATATTGGTGCAACCTGATAAAATGCAGGTTCAGTTCATCATCCCAGACTTTACCATTGTAAAGTGGGAGACAATGTCCGATCTAACAGCACAAACAAATCAAAATTTACAGAACTCCTGAGATAATATCAGAATGCTGTTAACAATTTCTGGCAATATATGAAAACGTTGCAATATCCCTCAATATTAGCTGGCCTAAATGCCAGTAGTGTTGGATCTTTCAAAATATTGTAATGCTATTACAAACTAAAGAAGAGAAATATAAAAAGAACAACACGGTTTATTCACATACCAGGGGCGGTGGGTACGACATTTAATGCATTATAAAATGCACAAAACATGGAAGCACATTCAAAGTCCAATGGTAGCCACAATTTCTGCAACAAGACCACCACAAAACACAAATGGTGCATCCATCTATTTAATTAGAACACTCAAGCATGAGTGCACATATACAATGCATCATGCACCTGCATCTAAACCAAAGAAAATATGCAATAATAAGAAGCAAAAGATGATTGCACTGAAAATAATAGTTCTACTTCGCTAGTTAAAAATAACACCGTGTAAAATTAAAAACAAAAGAAACCATAGTGTTGTGTGTACTCGGAGTCTAGCAGTGGCACCTTCTCGAAAGCAGACCAGGGGTCTCGCCAGACAGATAGTTATGGTGTAAATAAGAACGAATCCAGAAGCTTGAGCTGCGAAATTTTTCACCTGTGAGGTTGTTTGGTCCTAGATCCAAGGCCACCAAATTGATGCAGTCAAAGAGCTCTCCAGGAATCTGGCCATGAGTCGGTTACCATGAAGAGAAAGATTTGTTTTGTAAGGTTTTCAAGGAGCACTTCAAGGAGGTTGTTGTCGAATGACTCTCAAATCGCAAAGTCAGAGTCTCGCACTGTCGCACAACCCTCTTTCTCTTCCCAATGGAAAATGAAAGTCGAAAAGAAAACCCTAAACATTTTGATTTTGAGTTTTTGACATAACAGGGCCCAACGGGCCAAGTCAGGTAACCCGGGTCCAGCCCGTTATGATCGTCGGGTAGAGCCAGGCGCAACGCACGAAAGCCCGAAGAGGTGAAGCTTGTACCCGGACTTGGGACCATACCAGGCAGGGTACTAGGTACCCGACGGCGGCCCACCCCGTGCCCAGGCCTAGTCCAAACATATGGGTATGCATGGAGAGACCCTTATTTGTATTATCAAGGCAAAATTTGCATTCCACCAGAAACAAAAATTCCATAGTATTTATTGGAGCATTATCATGATTCAAAGACAGCAGGGCATGAGGGGATACAGAAAACATATAAATGTATCAAGGGCACCTTCTATTGGCCAAGGATGAAAAAGGCCATCACTGATTATATCAAAAATTGCCACACCTTGCCAACAAAGTAAATGTGAAACTACAAAGCCAGTAGGACTGTTACAACCCCTACCCATACTGGAGCTAATATGGAAAGATATTTCCATTAATTTCATAGAAGAGCTCTCGGTATCCAGAGGAAAATCAGTGGTTTTCATGGTGGTGGATCGGTTGACAAAGTATGCACACTTTATTGCATTACCCTACCCATTTTCTGCTAAATCAGTAGCAAAGGAATTTCCAGAGCAGGTAGGGAAGCTACATGGAGTTCCCTGTTCTGTAGTAACTGACCGAGATTCTCTCTTTTTAAGTAGTTTTTGGAAAGACTATTTCCAACTACAGGGCAGCAAGCTGCAGATGAGTACAACCTACCACCCGCTGTCCAACAGCCAAACAAAAATTATCAATAAAAGTTTGGAAACATACCTGCATTGCTTTATAGGGTAGCGACCAAGACTGTGGGCTGATTACCTATCATGGGCAGAGTATGCCTGTAACATAGGGTGGTATTGTTCTACAGGGACCACCGCATTTGAAGTTGTTTACAGTAGAACCCCTCCCAATCTAAGAAGGTATCAGCTAGGGACAGCTAAAGAGGAGGAAGTTGACACACAACTAAGGTGCAGGGATGCGATCTTGAAGAACCTTAAGCAGCATTTGGCTACTACCCGCAATCGTATGGTTCTTCAATACAACATGTGCCACAGATACCAGCAGTTCAAGGTTGGACAATGGGTATACTTTAGAAGTCCACCACATGGATTGATAACCAAGACAACATGAGGCAATGTTAAGTTGGCATCTTGTTTTGTAGGCCCTTACCTTATTACAAGGAAAGTGGGAAGTTCGGCTTGTGAACTACAGCTGCCAACAAGCAGCCAGATCCACCCTATTTTTCATGTGTCAAAGCTCAAAGCATGCTACCAAATCCCCACAGTTGAAGAGATAAGTTTGGCACCAGTTTTGCAAGACACCCGAGCCTTGTTCCCTTATCACAGGTTGGGCACACGCAAGGTAACAAAGGATATCAGCATAGTTACTAAATGGCTCATTGAATGGACCAATCATGAGGACTTACCAGCTATCTGGGAGCTTGCAGAAGATGTTCAGCACGGTTTCCCTAAATTCACACCTTGAGGGCTATATGTTACTATAAGGGGGGATACTTGTTAGACATTTGTCTGAGCTTTAGTTGAGTCAGAGTGAGGTTACTAAGTCTTAGGGAGTTGGACCCGGTACACGGGTCAGCGAGGTAATTAGGGAGTCTAACCCACCCCTCTTATTGGTTGTATAAGTTGTGCATGGATTAAAACCCTAAACAGAATGAAATCTCCCTGTTTCTAAGTGAAGGCTGGGCTTTCACCAAGAGTTAGTGCGTGTGAGTTGCTTGTTAGCGTGAAGTCTAACAGATTTACATGGCTTGGATTCAATTCGAATCAGCTTACTTAGATTTGAATTCAGAGCTAATTTCTTAAATGTAGTGCAGATCCCACTAGCATAACATATAGCATTTATATGTGTCATCTTTTTGCAGTTGTACATATTTCTTACTTGTGATGTTATCAACTTGCTTGAATCTTGATAAGGTATCATGTACATGAAGTTAACATTTATATTTTGAGTTTGAAAAAATTAATGGAAGGTTGAGTCCAGGCCCTAGCTAATAGTGTTGGTGTTGCACACCAACAATTGTGAGGGGCTTTTCTTTCATGAACAGTCAGTCCACCAGAAGCTAGGATGTTTCAAGACCCCACAAATAGATGAAGTGGACCAGGAGTGAAACTATCATTAAGCACCTTAAAGAAATGCATATAACATCACCATATATCCAGCTACGATCTCGTGGCTACATAGGCCAACAAGAGTTCCATTTGCTTGGTCAAGAGGATTTGACTAATTAAAAGGTGTACGACTAATGCCTCGGGTTTCTTTACTGTAAAGAAAATTGAGATCAGTTCGATGTTCAATGTTGGCACAAAGATGTTAGACATAATTGTATCTAAGTTTGCCAATGATAAAGGAAGATGGTGCTCATCATTGTGACTTAGACTTGCATCCTGCACAAGAGACAGACACCTAGAAAGATCTAGAGAGGAGGAGAGAGTGAGTTGCACAGTGTAAAATGGCAGGACTAAATGCCATCTTAACGAGTTGAGCATAGAGGATACCTTCGGCTTTGCTTGAAAATAGCCACTATACAAATTCCATTTTTTCTTCCTCTTTGACTGGCGATATGGGATTAGACATAAAATCAAGAAAAAGGCAGGGGGAGACAGATTTTCACTAAATTATGACAAATAATGATAGTGTAGGTCCATACATTACATGTAAATCAGGCCCAAAGAAACAACCTCTTCAAGTAATATCAGCCTTGAAGCTTTCACCAACAAGTCAATCTCACAAACCCTCAAACAAGAGGTGAAGAAGAACTTAAATTAATCACACAAAGAGATACAAGAAGTAGGCTAAAAAGTCATACCTAAAACAATGGGAGAGCTGCCCTATTTATAGAGGAGAGGGCCAAAGAGAAGAAGGAGGAGGCAGTCCCAACGGCTAGAAATCTAGCCGTTGGGACTAGTCTCCCTCTATGAAAAATAGAAAAAGGAGAGGGATAAAAGGGGAAAACAGAAAATAATACATAAAGAAAAAATACATAAAGAAAGTGAAAATTACATAGGTGTCCTAAGTACCCAAAATATAAATATATATATATATATATAAAGCATATATTAGATGACTAATATATGTGATATATATAAATGTATATATGTATACATATGGGATACATACATTCTAACACCCCCCCTCAAACTTACGGTGTGATAACCGAAAGTTTGCCAAGGAGAAAATTAAATCTGGTAGCAGCGAGAGCTTTAGTGAAGAAATCACCAAGTTGATACTCTGATTGGACATAGGAGAGATCTATGTTTTTCTGAAGGAACTCTTCATGAACATAATGGCAGTCCATCTCTATATGCTTTGTTCTTTTATGGAATGTGTGATTGCTAGCAATATAGATTGCACTTTTGTTGTCGCAACAAAGCTTGATAGGATTCGTAATATGAATTCTCATATCTTTCAGTAAGCTTTTGAGCCACACTATCTCCATTGTTGTAGTTGCCATTGCTCGATATTCAGCTTCTGTTGATGATAGCGATACCTTATTCTGTTTCTTGCATCGCCAGGAAATTAAGGAGTTACCTAAAAACACACAAAAACCAGTGGTGGAGTGCCTATTATTGGGATCTCCACCCCAATCAGCATCTGTATACGCAACTAATTCTAATATAGAAGAAGAAGACAGAAATAGTCCTTTGTTGATAGTGTTTTTCACATAACGGACAATCCGCATTGCCGCTCCCATATGTACTGAGGTGGGTCTTTGTTGAAATTGGCTTATCACATGCACAGCATGAGCAATGTCAGGTCTGGTGATGGAGAGATAAGAGAAAGCGCCAACTATTTGCCGAAAAGGAGTGGAATTCTCCAATATCTCTCCATCATCAATTTTCATTTTTACTCCCAGTGCTGCTGGAGTATCCACAACTTTGTCATCTGAGATACCTGTTCTGTCAACTAATTCACTAGCAAACTTCATTTGAGAAAGAAGATAACCTTGTTTGCTATAAGCAACTTCAATTCCAAGAAAATAAGTTAGTCTTCCCAAATCAGTCATTTGAAAACATTTGCTAAGAAAGTGTTTTACCTCTATAATCCCTTCATCATCACTCCCAGTAATAACCATATCATCAACATACAGTAATAAAACAATTACACCTACGAAGGTAGTTTTTACAAACATGGCAGTATCAGAGTAGCAAGATTTAAAACCTTGATTAAACATGACACTACTAAACTTGTCAAACCAGGCTTTGGGAGCTTGTTTTAAATCATAAAGAGCTTTCTTAAGGCGTAAAACTTTGTTTTGGGGTAGATCAAAACCAGGGGGAGCACTCATGAAAACTTCTTCTTGTAGGTGACCATTTAAGAAAGCATTTTTAACATCCATTTGAAAAATAGTCCAATGTTTAACAGAGGCAATGGCAATAAGGGTTCTAACAGAAGTCATGCGAGCAATAGGAGCAAAGGTTTCTTCATAATCAATCCCATATTCTTGAGCATATCCCTTGGCAACAAGTCTGACCTTATATCTTTCTAAGGTTCCATCACTTCTAGTTTTGATTTTATAGATCCATCTAAAACCAATAGTCTTTTTCCCCGTTGGTAGAGGCACAATATCCCAAGTTTCATTGCTTTCAAGAGCTTTAAGCTCAAGATTCATGGCTTCAATCCAATTGGGATCTTCTTTAGCTTCAAGGTAAGAAGATGGCTCATGAAAAGAATGATGTGCCATAATACAAGCTCGAAATTTTGGAGAAAAAGACTCATAAGAGACAAATCTTTGAGGAGGCCTAATGTGCCTTTGGGATCTCCTAGGAAGAGATTGATTAGTTTCTTGATTTTGGGGGTCTCTTCTTCTATAAACTAAGATCTCTTTTGGAGGGATGATATGAGTAGAATTATCATTGTTGACTTCTTCAATTGGTACCTCTATACCTTTATCGGGTTCATCATCATCAATATCATCATCATCATCAATATCATTAGTCTAAAGAAAAGTATAATCTTCTAGTTTCTTGGGTTCATCTTTGAAACCATCTTCATTTTCTAAAAAGATCACATTTCTAGAAACATAAACTTTATCTTTTTTAATATCATAACATCTATAACCCTTTTGAGTTTCGGAATACCCAATAAAAACACAACAAATAGCTTTGGAGGAAAGCTTATCGTTTTTGTCACTTAACACAAAACATTTGCAACCAAAGACTTTAAGTCTATTGTAATTAGGTTTAACATGATGAAGTCTTTCAAAAGGAGAAATATGTTTCAAAAGTTTGGTAGGCATTCTATTAATTAAATAGGTTGAAGTCAAAACAGCCTCGGCCCAAAAGTTTTTGGGAACATTTTTAGATAAAAGAAGGGCTCTAGTAGTTTCAATAATGTGCCTATGTTTACGTTCGGCCACTCCGTTTTGTTGTGGAGTGTTAGGACAAGATCTTTGATGAACAATGCCTTTTTCTTTTAGAAATTGTTGAAATTCATTTGACATAAATTCTCCTCCCGAATCACTTCTAAAGACTTTGATATTTGAGCCAAATTGGGTATAGATCATGTTGTAGAAATTCTTAAAGTTTGTGAATACTTCCGATTTGTGCTTGAGAAAATAAACCCAAGTATGCCTAGAATAATCATCAATAAAGATCACATAGTACAATAATCCTCCTTTTGACATAATAGGAGCGGGTCCCCACACATCCGAATGCACCAAATCAAAAGATTTTTGGGCAATAAAATTTCTATTATCAAAAGGTAAGGCTTTCATTTTAGCCTTAATACAATCATTACAATCAAAGTTCTTTTGACAAAAATTCTCCATGGATGGAAGATGAGACATTTTTTCTATATTGGAATGTCCAAGTATTTGATGCCAAGTTTGAATGTCACATTCTTTGGAGATATTGCAAGATGGTCTTGAAAGGTCCAAAAAGTCTATGTAGTAGAGATTATTTGTTCTAAAACCTTCCCCAATCATCTTCTTGGATATCCGATCCTGTATCAAACATTTGGATTGTGAGAAGATTACATCAAAACCAAGGTCGGCTATTTGAGAAACGGACAATAAATTTAAGTTTAATTTAGGAATATGTCTTACTTGAGGTACTTTTAAAATTTTGGATCCAAAAGATAGGTCAAGTTTTCCAATAAAATCAATTTCAAGAGAGGTACCATCCGCCGTTTTCACAAAGGAATAAGAATCATTTTTAGTGCATTCGGTGAGAAGGGATTCATAAGGAGTCATATGAAAAGATGCACCCGAATCAATAATCCAAGAGTACTTACTTGAAGAAGTAGATGCCACAGTCGCTCCCAAAGTCGAAGGTGTGCTTCCTCCTTTTAGAAAAGGTTGAAGAGCACTTATGAGTTGCTCAAGTTGGAATGAACTTGCTTCTTTCTTCTCTTCTTGAATTTGAGCCGCAACATTGCTTCTTTTATCAAAAATTCTAAGTTTTGGACATCTTGGCTTGGTATGTCCTTCTTCTTGACAATGATAGCAAATAATTTTTCTCCTTGTTCCTTCATTTGTACGATTGAAGTGAGGAGGTCTATAAGGTCTCAAGTGGGCCCCCGGCCTAGATGTGGCAAGCACATTGTTGACTTTCTCTTTATCAAGACAAAGACGATTTTCCTCCATTTGAAGTTCCGCAATAGCCTCATTCATAGATGGTGTTTTAGAACGATGAAGTAAAGCGGTTTTGACACCATTAAATTCCGCTCTAAGACCTATGATAAACTTGTAAAACTTCTCACGTTGTATTTGCTTTTCTCTAAGAATAAGATCTTGTGTCCAATGTGGTTCAAAAATACTCAATTCATCATACAATTGATCCATTTCAGCCACATAATCTTTAATGGATCTATCCCCTTGTTGAAGATTGTGAATTTTGAGTTGAACATGATGCATATAAGCAACATCTCTCATGGTATGAGTTTTCTTTAGATATTCCCAAGCTTCTAGGGCAGAATTTAATTTAGAGATTTGCCCGCTAGTAGCATTGTCAACACAAGTCAAGATCCAAGTAATGATTTTGTGATGACCAACACTCCATTCTTCCCATTTTTTGTTGTATTCAGCCATTACCTTCTCTTTTTCGGTTGCATCCAATTCCATAGCCCTTCCATCAACAACTTTCGTAAGGACTAGTTGTGGTTCAAGTTTTGTCCCATCAACTAGTCCCCAAAGGCTTTTACTACGAATAAAGTGTTCCATAGTTCTAGCCCATTGTATGTAATTTGTTGATGAGAGTTTGGGAAAAGGAAGAGAAGAGACTTTGTCATCCATGGGCACAATCAACAAGGTAGATCCACTTACAAGTTATGAAGAAGATGGCAGCCACGTGAAAAGAAGTCCACGGCAAGGATAAAAACTCAACAATGATAGAAACCAGTCACCCTTTCAACAGCCACCAGCTCACCACCAAGGGAGCTAGATTTCGTCAAGAAATCACCAAAAAGAAGCCAGCAAAAACACTCTTCTTCTTGTGTAAAACTGCAGCAAGCAATATCTCGAACACTTGGAGTGCTTCACAGCTCCAACGCAAGAATAAAAACTGAACCTTCAATCTTGAATGACAGCAAGACAAAGAGCCAAAGACGAGGCTCTGATACCATGTAAATCAGGCCCAAAGAAACAACCTCTTCAAGTAATATCAGCCTTGAAGCTTTCAACAAGAGGTGAAGAAGAACTTAAATTAATCACACAAAGAGATACAAGAAGTAGGCTAAAAAGCCATACCTAAAACAATGGGAGAGCTGCCCTATTTATAGAGGAGAGGGCCAAAGAGAAGAAGGAGGAGGCAGTCCCAACGGCTAGAAATCTAGCCGTTGGGACTAGTCTCCCTCTATGAAAAATAGAAAAAGGAGAGGGATAAAAGGGGAAAACAGAAAATAATACATAAAGAAAAAATACATAAAGAAAGTGAAAATTACATAGGTGTCCTAAGTACCCAAAATATAAAATATATATATATATATATATATATATATATATATATATATATAAAGCATATATTAGATGACTAATATATGTGATATATATAAATGTATATATGTATACATATGGGATACATACATTCTAACAATAATTGTATCTAAGTTTGCCAATGATAAAGGAAGATGGTGCTCATCATTGTGACTTAGACTTGCATCCTGCACAAGAGACAGACACCTAGAAAGATCTAGAGAGGAGGAGAGAGTGAGTTGCACAGTGTAAAATGGCAGGACTAAATGCCATCTTAATGAGTTGAGCATAGAGGATACCTTAGGCTTTGCTTCAAAATAGCCACTATACAAATTCCATTTTTTCTTCCTCTTTGACTGGCGATATGGGATTAGACATAAAATCAAGAAAAAGGCAGGGGGAGACAGATTTTCACTAAATTATGACAAATAATGATAGTGTAGGTCCATACATTACATGCGTCAACTAGCACTACCCAAAAACATAAGGTGGCAGCCCATTATTTCTAGATATTACCAAGAATTTTATTAGTTATATTAATATTAAATAAAAAATAACAATTCATTACAAACAATGGTGCTGCCTTTACCATGTTAACTTAGCATCAATGCAATTATATATATAACACATGCACATGATCACTGAGTGCATTCAAGTTTAACATTTTTCATGTTTTACTTGTTTCTATTCTGATGATCCTCTTGATGTAGGTTATACTAGCTACCTTATCTATTTTATTTGTTAGTGTAAAATTGTGCATGAAATAATGCTATTCCATTTGTTTTTGTTTAAATTAGATATCTAATCAAAGGGACAAACTACAATGGGATGACAGTAAAGTCCAGTATTTGTTTGATGTAATGTTAGAATGGGATCAAATCCTTGGGATGAAGACATCGGATGGGTTGAAAGAGATAGCTATGAAGGAGGTTGAGAGAAGAATGATAGTGGTGTATGCAACATCATTCATCTTAGAGAAAATACAGAACAAGCTTAAAAGAGCCAAACCCAACTACAAATGATGAAAGATATACTCAGTACTTCTGGATTTTGATGGGACCCATATAGGAAATCAATACTAGCAAACAAAAAATTGTGGGATGAATATGTAACCAAGGTTCCCAGGCAGAAGAAAATATATGCATCCAGTGACATGGAAGTTTTATGAACATGTGGAAATATAAGGTAGTTCCACTGCATTAGGTAACAATAAGAGTATAGCAGATGACGTAACATTGGTTGATGCCCAATAGGACCAGATGTAGAAGATGAAAATGATTCTACATTCATTCCTAGCACACCTATAGGTAGTTATGAGCCCTCTAACACATCAAGGGAAGACAAGAGATCCAGAACCTAATCAACAACAGGTAATGAAAGCATAAAAACAATTGTTGGTTTATACAACAACTTGTAGATACCCAACCATCTTCTATCATGCAGAAGAGTGAGACGATTTTGAGAGATCTTTACGCGAGTGAGGAGATAGATGATGAACTGTTTTATAGATCAGCTGATCTACTTGGTAATTTTGATCAGGCAAACAGCTTTTTCATAATCGCTCGTGAGTTGCAGGCATGCTGGCTACGCAGGCTGATTGGCTAACGATAGGTAATGTTAATGTAAAATATTTTTCACTTGTTAATGTCAATGTTGTAGTTGAATGGTTCGTCACTTGCTAATTTTATTGTTAATTTTGTATTGTAAAATGCATATTCATTTGTATAGTTATCAAAATTTTATGTTATGTTTACATTATGTTAATGTTATTGTTGTATCATGTATGTTGAATCTACATGTAATATTCTCATGCATTTATGACTTTCTTTCTAGGATGGGAAATATATCTATAGTTATCTTTATCCTTATTATATGGATGCTCATTGAATACTTGAAAGGTCAACATGAACCTACTAGAAATATAGTACACACCAATGGACTAGCAGGTGCAAAATTTGTATATGATTGCATGCATGGACACCCAAGTAATTGTCTAGACTTATTGATAGTGGATCGTAAAACATATGCATTATTATGCAATATGTTAAAAAGTAGAAAATTGTTACATGATGCACGAAAAATCACAGTTCAAGAAGAAGTTGCAATGTTTCTCATGACGTTGAGATATGACCAACGTAATCGATGTACCTAATATGATTTTCAGCATTCTAGATAAATAATTAGTAAATACATTAACTTAAGCTTGAAAAGGATTCTTTGTATTGCACATGATTTTTTTAGATGTAGAGATGACAACACACCGGCCTGAATTAGAGGAGATCCATGCTTCTTTCCATACTTGAAGGTAAAGTACCAACAACTATAGACACTCATCTCTACGTACAACTATAGAACGAGTATGTGGTTTGCTTAAAGCAAAAATTCCTATTCTGAAAAATCATGTGCCTTATCCAATATGTACTCAAGTTCAAATTGTACAAGTAGTTGCACAATTTTCTAATCCAACAAAATCCAAATGCCTAACAATTTTCTCTGAATGAATTGATGCTGGAGCAAATGACATTCTTAATGACGATGAAGAAAATGTTCAACAAACATAAACATGTGGAAGTAACAATGAACTTTGTGATCATGTTTCTATTTTTATGTGGAATGATTATGTCTCAAGTAAGATTTTATTACATCATTATGTTTCATGAACACTTAAAATCTCAAAATCAGCCCATAGACTAGTTATTATCATGCTCCATGTGACAACATCCCTCTTAGACTTTTCATCAAATACTTCCTGTGCACATTCAGTACTGCAAAAAACGATAACAAAGTTGATATGTGGGTTCACAATTAAGCATAAAAAGACAGCTGCATCCTATTGATAGAAGATTGCACAACGCAACAACGAACCTTAGCCATGACATTAAAATCAAATATAGTAGCCTTGAAAGAGAGAGAGAGGCAACTGAAAGTGGGTTTAGCAAAGAGGATGAAGGAGAAAACATTGGAAGAGATTGTGCTCCACTCATGTGAGGAAGGGGCTTAGCACTAATGGCATACAATTGCAATTGATCATTTCCTTTCCTCAATGGGAAGGGGAAGCTCCATTTTTAAGCCCATATGCAGATTATGACTTCATTTCCCAACTTTTCTGTTCTTGTGGGTTAAGAGAAAAAGACCACAAGTTTTTCAAGGAAGGTGAAGAATAAGGGGAAGGGCAAACTAAAAAAAGGGCAATGAACAAGAAGAAGAAAGAAAGGCAAAAGAGAGAATAACTCTCTATGGCGGCCACAGTCGAACCCCAATAAGAGAGAGAGGGATGATCTCAACAGTAGGCAAGCCACAAATTGTAGTGTGTGTGTGTGTGAGAGAGAGAGAGAGAGAGAGAGAGAGAGACACTTACGGTGCAACAATGCAACTCCTATAGTGAGAGAGAGCCAACTCCTATAGTGAGAGAGAGCCAAATTGTGGTGGACAGTTCAATGTTTAGTGAGCGACACACATTTATGAGAACACAACGTTCTTAGAACAGTGTGTTACTTATGCCAAATGCCCTCTTAGCAACTTAAAGCGAACAACAATGAACCTCTTGAAACGATTAATACAAGTTGATGGCAATTTGATATTCATGAATTTGCTTTTAGCAATTTGTCTACTACATATACTAATGGCTAAGTCACCGAACTCTTCTATTTTACGACCGCACCAAAGTCCGCATCGAGTCGGGTGCGCACCGGACATGGGTATGGCTCCGACTCGCACCTGAGCCCAGTTAAAATGTCATATTACTAAATTACTTATATAATATATATTGTTTTGATATTTTTTTATGCAATACAATTATTCAAGTATGTTATATACATTAATAACTAAATTGTAATAATATGCTTATATATATATATAATAAATTCAAAATAATAATAATAATAAAATACCCTCGTCGCACTGCAGCACCTAAATTTTTTGAGATGTACCGTTTCCGCACCCGCACCCGCACCCTGCACTATGGTGACATGTTTAATGGTGATGTAAATATACACTGACTTGCATTAATTAATGAGACGAGTCATTGGGTGATCACCGTACAGTGATAGTGATTTGCTATGATGCATTCATCAAATGCTTAGCCAATCCTAATGATGTTCCTTGAGCAAATGATCTAGTTAGAAACTTATATGTTTCAGTAATATAGATAAAAGTGTACTAATAAAAACATAAAGCTACCAGAACAAAGGAGACTAAGTTGGAAACCAAAAGGTAGATAGATGTGCCAGGAAGTCGAAGTATCATATGGCAACACATGATAGTTAACAGTCAAACAGTAGCAATTGTTTGAGATACTCCTACGTCGATGATTTGACTTCTTCGGTAAAAACTTGAGAGCTGTTTGTGGTGAGGGTTCACACAAACAGTGAAAACTCTGGTGAAAATTTCCTCAATGTTATACTTGTCCAAGTTGATGAAGGACACTAATCTCTACACACGAGCCAAATCGATCTCGAGCTGGGTCCAGCTGCAAAAACTTCAAGCTCGGCATGGACTCAAGTCGAGCTCCATATAACAAGCTCGAGCTTGAGTCCCTACACAACATCAAGCTCAACTCATTTAACTCATTTATTAACTCGTTTAATTTGGCAACTAGTTTAACTCGCTTCAAAATATAACAATCAATCATGCTACTCCAAGCTTCAAAAGATTAAATAGTTTCTTTCTGAATATATCACTACTAAGTGTTACACAAAAATAAGTCAATAACTAAGTCTTTAATAGTTTATGTACAGAAAATTGGAAGGAGAAAGAAAAGCAGTCCTTTCATATTCATTGATATATAAGATGGATGTCTACCAATGTATTCTTATAAAATAGAAGCAGATGGACATGCTGTGTTTCTATTCCATTTAATGCCCTCCCAAAAATGGATACTTAGAAACAATGCCACATAGATCTTCGCCACCATCAAGTTGATCACCAACCAAAGCAAAAAACCTATTAACATATAGTAACTATGAATAAACTACACTTAAGTGTTCAATATTAATTCTAGATGTTCATAAGCTGCAGTATTTCCGTTTATAATCACAGTTATATGAGAAAGCATGGAAGAACCTAAAAAGCTAAAAACTGATGAAATGCTGCACTCTAAGCTTATGCCAAAGAAGAAATGCTTTTTCAAATAGTTCACCAATGGCCAATGAGACGTTATAGAAGCCAAAAGTTATTAAAAATGCATGGAGAAACAAACCTGTGTGACAACAAAGACGTAATGTAAAATAATTGATACATGATATTAGCTGGACATTTTGAATAGAATATCTTATTAGAAGTCCACAAATGTTCCAGGAGAAATCAGAAAAACAATAAAAAATTTGTCCTCACTACATGGAACAATAACCTTTATGCCATACATTTTGTTGACAACCAAATTTTGGTTATAAGTCTTTGGCTCTTGGATGATTTTATATCTAATGACACAAATACTTTATACTACTATGACTACACAAAAAAGGTATGCAATCTAGATGGGACATTTAGATGCAAAGATATACTCTCCAACCAATTTCACAATCCAGCCAATTTCACAAGTTCCATTTGTAACGCTTGGCTTTTTGCAGGTCGGGTTGGAGCAGGTCCGGACCCGGACCCGAACCATTTGGCATGAAGAAGCCCGACGCGAGGGCTCTTCTCCCTCGCCTTTCCCTACTCTCCCTCGTCTTTCTCCTGGTGGTCTCCCGTGCCAGCGCAAAGAAGAAGGAGACGGAGGTGGTGCAAAGCAGCGACGAGGACGGCGGTGGCGGCACTGGTAAGCCCATATTTTCTCTCCGCCTCTTCCTCCTTCCTCGTCCTTCTTCTCCTCCTCCCACTTGCGCAGCCTCTCCCTTCTTCATCAGCACCCTCTGCCGCACGATTCCTCCCTCTCCCCTCCCTTTTTTTTTTGTTGATGCTCTCCCTCTCTGCACACTCTCGTCCCTCTCATCTCTCTCGCTCTCTCTCTTTTGTCTGCCTCCCTCTGTCAACGCCTTCCCCTGCCCGCACGTTTTCTTTCACTCCCTCTCTGCCTGCACTCCCTCCTCACTGTCAGCACCCTCAACCGAACACTCTCTACTCTCTTTCTCTCTTGCATCAAACCCTCCTCCCTCAGCCGAACCAACTTCTCATAGCTGACTGCCTCCTTCTCATGGCAGACCTCTCCCGACACATCTTTTCATTGATTCTCATCATAGTGATTGCCGTTTGGTTGGTTTTCAGCTTGGGAGACTTGTCTTCCCCCTCATAGCAGTGACTTTAAGGCATTGGTGGAGGCGGCAGTGAGAAATTTTAGCCGCTTGGAGACACTTGGACTCGTGAGGTGGCTGTCGGAAGGATTGCAACAGTCTAGACTCTTGTTTTGGGGTGAGAAAGGCATAATTGAGCCTATTTTATTGTATATTTTCCTTTAGAGCATGTATAATTATTGTTTGAGCATGCTAGAAGTTAGAATTTGATGTTTAGGGAGGCATGTTAACGACTTGGTTTTTCAAAAAAAGTTTAGGATTATGTTGGAGAAGCGATGGTTAAGCTTGAGGTGTTGATTTTCGAAGCAATAGGAAGCATGGTAGAGATTGCGAGGATGTGGGGAAGATTTAGAACTGTCTTAGTGCGCACGCGGCACATGCTTTTATGAACAGGTGTATTTTGGAGTCTGAGGGGAAAGCATACGTAAGTTGGATATGACTATGGGATTGACGTCTTGACTAAAAAAAGCAAATGAGAATTAGGTTGTGATGGATTGATCGAAACAGTGAATTTTGACGTTTGATGGCAACGTCAAGAGGTTAGGTGGAGGCCTATTGGAGGGCTTGTTGGTCGACACTACCCGTCGACACCTTCTTGTGGCGATGACATGTGCTTCAATGATTTTGTTTTATATTTGTATGGATTGTGTAGCTAGCCAGTAGAAATCTTATCTTTGCTTATGTCTGCAGGTACACCGGGCACGTCTCATCGACCTTGAGCGACCTGATTCGAAGCTCAAGGCATTTTGAAGAGTTTTGTGAGCGCGCCACAGGTATGGTGGCATTCTAGGTAAATCCTTGCCTGGGGCAAATGTGTGAATGTGTGTTCCTAGGATCGTGGGATCCTAGGATTGTGATGTGAATTGATTGATTGTTTTGTGAATGAATGTATGTATGCATGCACATGATTTGATATATGATATGAATTGTTTTGAAAGGCTATTAGTAGTTTATTTTGAAAATGTGACGCATTTGCATGTGCATGCTAGAATTGATAACTGTTTAGGACAGATGAGGTAGGGTATCGAGTTGAGCGTCTCCTCGACCCCAATTGTGCATTAGAAATCATCCTAGAATGATAACTGGATAGGACAACTACGAGCCAATCACAGATCGATACTACTCTCTGTGGTTTGGCTAATGTTTTCAAAGATGTGATTGATGTAATAATTGATGTGAATGTTGTGTTTGGTTGCATACACATTGTCGTGGGCACTGATGCAAATGAATGATTTGGAGGGTAGTTGTACCTGTATTGCTATGACAGCTAACTAAGAAAGTAAATTATATGTGTAGCCCTCGTGTGGAGGCATTTGGAGGTATGGGTGCACTCGAAGAGTGAACCAACCTTATGAGCTAGCTGGTCATTTTGTGATTGTGTTTCCATAATGTTAACTAAGAATGAATAAGAGATGAGAGGCCAGTGGGTTGTGGCATTGTGTTTGGGAGACGTCCCGCTTTCGCCACTGGTCTCACCTGTTCGAAGCGCAGGCGGTGCAAGGCCCCAAGGTACTGGTATTGTTGTGTGTTGTGCTTGGAGCATTGGGCTCCCACCTTCCCAACCTGGGTGTCCTAGGGAAGGCTGAGTATCTCTCCATGGAATTCACACACCCATGGATGAGTGCTCTACCGCTACAACGGATGAATAGATCCATACAGTTATGGGCCACCACGGGGATTGTCTCTCGGCTATGGGCCGCCCATGGTATGCACGTGCCTGTGTTTGCACCCACAGGAACTGTTAATTCACTAAAGTTAATGAAAATGAAAGTATGTGATTGAAATGTGTGAGAACGAATGTATGTGATTGATGGGCATGTGAATGATATGAATGAAATGAAATGTTTAAGCATATATTGCATGTGATTGAGATTGTGATACTGTGGCCCTTGAGTGGCCTTTACATGTCATGGTCTATGTTAGGGGTTTTCTTGGTAAATGATGTGCCTATGCCCTGACACGACATAACGATAGGTTATTTTTATGATATTGAGCCCTACTTAAGAGGGTTTGGAATTTTCATGGCTTGTTGCCATGCTGCGAAGGCTAAGCCTTCTGTTGTTTCATTTTTTTTCAGGTTTTGGTGGACCAGGGGCAGTAGGTTGAACAGATGGTTTTACTCACGTTCTACTAGGGAGGTTTTGGTTCTTTTGTAGTGCCGACGCATCTTATTTTGATTGTATTGATATCTTGTTTTTGTTAGACATCAATTCTATGTTTTGACGTATTTTTGTCGTACACTTAGATGTGATTTTGTATGAATCAAAATTGTTATATGAATGAAAGTTCGCCTCATTGTCTTGAATGGCATAGCTCCCTCTTTTGAATTGTTGGGTCGTCACACTTCAATGCTTTATGTTAGAAAAAAAATGTGTTTGAGAGTGAAAAAGGTTGGGGTGTGACACCATTATTGACCATTACTAACTCAAACCTTAATAAAATAATTAACAAAACTCATAGGAGGATTATCTTTTGGACGAGCAAGAAGCCATTGAGTCCTCAAATACTAAAGTTGAAACAGTGCCATCTATTTGCCGAATTCAATAGATAAACATTTGCTGAATTCACTAGATAAACATTTGAAAAACTAAGTCAAAGTAAGTGTTAGATTTTACCTTTTATTTCAATAACAGCTCAAATAACAAGTCCCAAGTAGTTCATATATATGTGTGTGTGTGTGTGTGTGTAAGCAGAAAATTCCCATGAATATATTAGAGATATTTATAACCGCATAATGATATTCAAATGCTAAAATTGAAGAAAAGCATGGTACACTTCTAGTATTGGAGATATTTATTTAAGATAGTATCTAAATCCAAACTCATGGCTCTTTCAAGGAAGGAAATATCCCCAACAACTATGGGATATGCACATTCAAGTTGTTCTTACTCAGTTAGCTGCAAAATCAAAGTTGACATTCTATGAATTTTTGACAATTCTGCAAGCCAAAAGCCAAGCATGAACCGTGTATTACTCACAATATCTCAACTACAGTCAAGCAGCTGCAGATTGGAAGGGTGTTGTTCAAGGCTGGTCTATTAAGGTGCCTAAACAAGTAGACTTATCATACAAGCAAAGGAAAACTTATCATACAAGTAGAAACACAGAAAAAGAGGAGGACCAAGAGAAGAACCAAGAGGAAGAGGTTGAAAATGGTGACCAACCAAGAGCAAGAGGTTGAAAATGGTAACCAAAAACTACCTCAGACAAAGGACAATCAAGGCAAGGGGCTGGATATTATGTTTTGAAGAACACCTTGAATATTTCAGTATCAGTATTGTCAATATCAAAAAGTACAGCCCCTTTTTAACTCTCCAAACAGGTCACATGAGCATAAGAACAAAACATGAACAAAGTAGGACACAAGAAAAAAAAAACGGAACAAGAACACAAGAAAAAGAAAAGCAGGACACAAGAAAGAAGAAATGTAAGTATGCCACTCTATGGTTAAAGAATGGGAAGGATGCACACAAAGAAGCAACCTTTTTCAAATTTCAGGTAGTTTAAAGAATTGGGAGGGGTTATCAGCATTATACCTCTTTGACTTGCTTTTGGATGGGGAATGACTGAATGAGTGAAGAAGGCTGCATGTAGAGCCACCGAGCCGGAAGGTGCTAGGTCCGTCTGAAACCGGCAAAAAGTGTTGGCTAGGTCCTTCTAAAAATGGCAAAGACACATGGGGCACTGTATTCGTGAAAGAAAGTCAGACAGAGGTGAACGAAAATAGGTGAGATTGATCACTAAGATGTGTGTGTGTGTGTGTGTGTGTGTGAGAGAGAGAGAGAGAGAGAGATGAAATGTGCATACATTGGCTGGCTATGGCCGGATGATGGTGCAGCAGCAAGGCTCACGATTGCTGGTTGGTCGACGGAAGAGAGAGAGTGAGTAGTTGAAAAGACGAAAGCAATTGTTGACATATGTGGTATTTGGGTCTGGATCTGGACCCGATCCAGTGTCTGGTTATGACCCTACTTAACAACCCTAATTTTAGTGAGTTAATGAAAGTTTATGAGAGAGAGTGCCTGGTTGCTAGTGGGGACCAGTCCTCCCTCAACCGTGGTTTTTTTCCCTCTTGTTGAGGGTTTTTTTCACGTTACATCGTGATCTTCTCTTCGTTTCGTTTCTACATGGTATCAGAGCCAGGTTCCCTGGAAAGAAGTTTGAATCAACTTGCTGCCGTGAAGAAAAGTTTCTCTTTGGCCTGACTCTGCTGTGAAGTTCGGGTTGAACCTCCACCATTGTGTCTGCCGCCTCTGCACAGTTGCTCTCTTGTTTCGTTGTGTGCATTCGTTCTCTTGTTGTTGTGTTGAAGCTTGATAATGGCAGAGTCAACTTCGTATATTGTCAATATGGGCCAAGCTGATGTAGGGGGTGTTAGAACTGAAAATATACGTGTTCAGGTCACCACTATTCGCCTTACCAAAGAGAACTACCTCCAATGGTCCGCTGCTATGACTATGGGGATCGCAGGTCGAGGCAGAATTGCGTATATAAACGGGAGGAAGATTGAACCGACAGAGACTAATGTTGCTTGGGACACATGGTTCTCAAGGACAACCAAGTTAACACTTGATTGTCAACTCTGTGTCCCTCGAGATTCAACCCCTCAGTCTTTGCAAGAGGACTGCGAGGGATATGTGGGTTATACTTGAGCAGATGTATAGCCAAAAGAAGAAAATTGTTCAGGTGTATCAGTTGAAGAATGATGTCTATTCTCTACGACAAGGTGATCACTCTGTAGCATATTTCTATGCTGCCTTGAAATCTAAGTGGGAGGAACTTGACTACTACTATGATGAAACTTGGGATTGTCTGCAAGTTCAAGTGTGTTATTTAGCCAAAGAATGGGAGAATAGGGTATTCCTATTTTTAGCAGGGTTGAATGATGATTTTGAAGGTATAAGGAGTCAAATCCTTAATTCTAACAGACTACCTAATATTGAAGATGTTTACTCTCGAGTAGAAGCTGAAGAACAACTACGCCTTGTTATTACTAGAAAAAGGAGGGATCACATTTCGTATAATGGGAGGTCTGCTCTTGTTAGCCATGGTCCTATAAGAGCTGTCGGACCTCCTGGCAAGTGCACTCACTGCAAGAAGACTGGTCATACAGTGGCTTTTTGTTGGGACCTCCATCTTGAAAAGAAGAATAGTCGAGGGAAACCTTCTAGTGGGAAGAAATCTACTTCTGATGCTACCAACTCTAGTGGAGGGAAAGCCTCTATCTCAGCTAAATAGATTCATGAGCTTTGTGCTTATCTAAGTCAGATTGATGTTGGTCAGGCGTAAGTGTCAGATGATGTGAAGGTTAACCATATTTTGGTCATTTTTGGTAAAAAGGTAATTCTTGTATGGAAGAATGGATTGTTGACAGTAGTGTAACCCATCACATGACTGGCAATCCTAAGTTTTTTCATGAGTATAAGCTATCTTCTGGAAAGGAACGTGTTTCTCTTGTGGATGGTTCATTTACCTCTATGGCAGGAAAAGGGAGTCTTTCTTTGTTAAACAAATTTTTAGTGCATGGTGTCTTGCATGTTCCTCATCTTCCCTTGAATCTGTTATCTGTTAGCAAGATTACTAAGGAGTTGAACTGTGAACTCATATGCTTTGCAAATCGTTGTGTTTTGCAGGACTTGGTGACAAAGAAGATGATTGAGATTGGTTTGGTATTTGAAGGCTTATATAGACTTCTCATCTGTGTGGTCAATGCTCTTATGACGGCAGTTAGCAGGACCGAGAAGAAGAGAGAAGATTGTCTTCTATTCTTGTATTAGCATGAACACCTTGGACATCTCCCTTTTGGAGTTTTAAAACAGTTATTTCCTGAGTTATGTTCTAGTTTGGACATATCTATGATATCTTGTGATGTATGTCAGTTTGCTAAACATGTTAGGGCTTCATATCCTATTTTCAACAGTCGTACTAATGAAGTTTTTTCTTTGATCCATTCTGATGTGTGAGGGCCTTCATGAATTCATACCCGTTGTGGTTTTCAGTATTTCATAACATTTATAGATGATTACTCACGAACTGTCTTTGTTACCTGTTGAAAGATCGTAGTGAAGTGCCTCATGTCATAGAGACCTTCATTCTTCTTGTGGAGAACCAATATGGTGGTTCTGTTAAGACCTTTCAGTCTGATAACGCTCGTGAGTATGTGTATCATGTTGTTGAAGATTTCCTTCGAAAAGGGGGATTGTTCATGAGACATCTTGTAGTTATACCCCTCCTCAAAATGGGGTTGCTGGGAGGAAAAACCGTCAGTTGCTTAATGTCACCAGAGCCCTCTTGTTACAAATGAATTTTCCAAACATTATTGAGGAGATGTTGTTCTTACCAGTGCATACTTGATTAACCGCATGCCTAGTCGTGTGTTAAATGGGCGGATTCCCCACTCTATGCTTTTAGGGAATCGTCAACCTTTCATGGTTTCACCTCCCCCCTCGTGGATTTGGGTGTGTTTGCTTCATTCATGATAACATCCCTAATGTTAAAAAACTTGATCCAAGGTCAATGAAGGGAATATTTGTTGGGTATCTTCCTACTCAAAAGGGGTATAAGTGTCTTGATCATACCACTAGTCGAGTTTATGTTACCAAGGATGTCATATTCTTGGAACATGTCTCTTATTTTTGTGAGAATCCTCTTCAGAGGGAGAAGTGTATGTCAGGAAAAGAGTATTCTCCGAGTCAGGAAATTCAATTTACAGAATTTTTAGAGTACAAACAAGAAGAGAGTCCACCTATTGAGCTGCTTGAATAGGAGAGAAATGAAGAGTGTTCCACTCGGACAGAAGAGGAATGTAATCTCTTGTTTGGGCAGGTGTACTCTAAGAGAAGAGTTCGTACAGATAAGGTGACTACTGGTGAGAATTATACTCCTAATCCCAATCCTACTTCTTCCCTGGATGACCCAAGTTGTGCTCAGAAGAAACCTATTGAGGAAGACATTCAGACAGAAACTGAAAAGGAGGAGCTTCCCATTGCCCTGAGAAAGGGTGTCAGGTCATGTACTCAACACCCTATTGGTAACTTTGTGTCATATTTTAGACTGAGCACGGATTACAAATTTTTTGTATCATCTCTGTCTTTGGCTGTGATTCCCAGGATTGTTACAGAAGCTCAGAGTGATCCCAAGTGGACTCATGCTATGCAAGAAGAGATGAAAGCCTTGAGTAGAAACCAGACATGGGAAGTGGTAGAGATCCCTGAAGCAGATCATCAGGTTGGATCCAAGTGGGTCTACCTCATTAAGTATAAACCAGACGGGAATGTTGAGAGGTACAAAACTAGAATGGTTGCCAAGGGGTTTAGTCAGAAATATGGGATCGACTACTTGGAGACGTTTGCTCCTATTGTGAAGATGAAGACTGTTAGAGTTATTATTTCTTTAGTAGTGTTGAAGGAGTAGAAGATGTGCCAACTTGACGTTAAGAATGTTTTTCTCAATGGAGATCTTAAAGAAGAAGTGTATATGTGTATGCCCCTAGGTTATGAGAAACCGAGAAAATGTTGTAAACTGAAGAAGGTTTTGTATGGGCTCAAACAGTCTCCCCAAGCATGGTTTGAATGTCTTAGACTTGTTATGAGAAAACATGGCTACAAACAAGGAAACAGAGATCATACTCTGTTTGTAAAGAGGATGAAAGATAAGGTTACTCTTTTGTTAGTCTATGTTGATGATATGATTGTTACAGGTGATGATAAATATGAGATAATAAGATTAAAGGGTTTACTGGTTGCTGAATTTGATCTCAAGGACCTTGGCAAACTAATATATTTTCTTGGTATTGAAATTGCTAGATCAGGTACGACCCTTATGCTAAATCAAAGGAAGTATACTTGGGATTTACTGAATGAGATAGGAAAACTAGGGTGTAGACCGGCTTCTACTCCTCTAAATGTTGGACACAAACTTAGTATTAAGGATGAAGAACCTCTTTGTGAAGAAGCTAAGGGGAGATATCAACGTCTAGTTGAAAGATTGATCTACCTCACTTTAACTAGACCTGATATCACCTTTATCGTTAATGTAATGAGTCAGTTCATGCATGCGCCTACAGATACTCACTTGAAGGTTGTTGATAGAATCTTATGTTACTTGAAGAGGAATCTTGGAAATGGACTTCTATATATGAAACAAGGACCTATTGAGATTGAAGGGTATTCAGATGCAGATTGGGCAGGTTGTGTTGATACTAGAAGATCCACTTCAGGGTACTACTTGGGGGGAAATCTGGTTGTTTGGAGAAGCAAGAGACAAGATGTTTGTTCCCGCTCAAGTGCAGGGGCTGAATATAGGGTTGTTGCTACTGGAGTGTCAGAATTATTGTGGCTGAAAGTATTGCTGACTGATATTGGGATAGAGACTGAAGGACCTATGAAGATGTACTGTGATAACAAGTCTACAATCAATCTGGCCAACAACCCCGTGTTACATGACCGAACAAAGCATGTTGAGATTGACCGTCACTTCATTCAGGAGAGAATTGATGCCAGAGTGTTGATTTTACCATATGTGAAGTCTGAAGACCAAACTGTGGATGTTAAGTCTTACTAGTCACTCCGGTTGAGAGAAATGTATCCAAGTTGGGCATGTTTGATATGTATGCCCAACTTGAGGGGGAGCGTTGACATATGTGGTATTTGGATCTCTTATTTGGGTCTGGATCTGGACCCGATCCAGTGTGTGGTTATGACCCTACTTAACAACCCTAATTTTAGTGAGTTAATGAAAGTTTATGAGAGAGAGTGTCTGGTTGCTAGTGGGCACCAGCCCTCCCTCAACCGTGGTCTTTTTCCCTCTTATTGAGGGTTTTTTCCACGTTACATCGTGCTCTTCTCTTTGTTTTGTTTCTACAACAATGAAGAAGCAAGCATGAAGAAAATGTGTTTTACATTTGTTGTAAGCTAGTGAACTTTTTGCCAACTTGATGAATCAGTTTATCTGAGTCAATTGTTTTTAAATATCGAGCCGAGTTGAGTTTACACCAATCGAGTTTTTGCAACTCGAACTTGACTTGTTTATCATTTTGAGTATAAGTGTAAGCTCGAACTCAAGCTAAGTTTTTTCTAGCGAGTTCGAATGGAGCCCGAGTTGGATCAACTTAGTGTGCAGCCCAGTGACGTCCTACCATGCTACTAGTAATGTGCATTAATGCCCTTAAAAGTGCACTACTGAATTTCCCAATTCAAGTGGCTGAGACATGAAGACACTGATGGGCTTTTCTCTTCACATCGCACAGCGTCTTTACACTTTGTGTATCTAGAATAGAAGGAGTAAGTAAACTAAAAAATAATAATATGACTTGAACTGAAGTGAAATGTGTCAAAAGTAAAAAAGGTGAAGTCGATGTAAAATAAAAGACATTCTTTTTCTTCTTGGGGTTCCCTAGTCATAATTGATCACTCTCTACAAATGCATATTGTTGGCATTCAAACTAACAAAACCAAACCAAACCAATTAATTAATAACAACTAACAAATTATGTTGAGAAACTTCGTGAAAATTTCAAAATTAGTAATGAGATGAATATACAAGGCATTGTTTCACAGAAGAGAGAGAAGAGAGAGAGAGAGGGTGGCGCTCCACTCTTGGGTTTTACAGTTGGCGAAAAGCTTTGTCAAGACGAAACACAGTCTCAATGAGTGGGCTGTAACTTGCCAATTGGACTACAAAAACACATAGTTTCGGTTAGGGACTGCTTCATGATAAGGTCGGTCTTGCACCCGATGAAATTTTGCTGTCGAAGGCCGAACCTACTCCCAAGATCTATTGAGGCAGGCGCACAAAGAACTAATAATAATAGGGTTATACAATTTTTCAGCCGGATGGATAGCAACCTCAGCTCAATAATAACCCTAGGTAGAGAGTACAAGAGAGGTTATCCCAACCCAAGTGTAACCTACTACAGAGAACTACAAGATGGGTCACTTAATACAACCGAGAACGATACATATCATGCTCAAGCTCACTCAGCCATACACATTCATTCATCCAAACCATGCCTATGCGTACAAGCCATGCCTAAAATCTTAGGTAGGTCTCAATCAGCCCGGATTGTGCCCAAAGCAAGAGTGCTTCGGAGGAATCCATGGTCGGCTGGATTTAGCTCGATGGCTGGTTGCAAACAACACCCTACCCGAGTACTATAGGGTGATGTAGATTCTTACCTCTCGGGGCCACGCCCGAGGTCTCCACAACGTTAAGGCCGCAGCTGTTACTGCCCTTTGATATTCAGCTACACTTCCAGGCCTTGCTTTAGTGACACATGTCTGTCGCTAGTTCTCCTTCCCACTACACCTTCTTTCGTTGCCAATGGCTCTCCCAATTACACCTTAACTCAAGACAAGTACAAGAAGTCACGACCCAAGCAAGTGAATAATACAAGATATGAGGGTATTAGATGCATTCACCAGAACATGAGTCGACCCCAAGTTGCAAGAGAGAGTTGGAGGAAGCAATCGCCTATATCGCTTGGCAGATGCGGTTCCTTTAAGGTATGTCCAGTGCTAGGCTAGGTGTGTTTGAGCCCTCGAGGTCCTTGCACGTAGGTGGGGCCATGCCCAGCAGGCTTGGTTGACCTCCTCGAGATAGAAGGTGGTTGACGTTGACTCGTCTAGGTGCACGATAGTGGGGACCCACAAGGTAGGTCAGGCTTAGGTAAGTCGCCTAAGGTCCACCTTCCTCGTTTTTGATAGGGCCCACTTAGATCCGTCCATGTTCAATGCACCAAATGCTAAAATCTCCTTCCACAATTGTCGCCCCAACTAGACCACTCTCCAAAAACGGTGCTAGGCTTTCTCTTCTTTTCCTCTGGTGTTAATCTCTTTCTTAAGGCCAAAATACCCTCGTATAATTCTGATATAATAATAAAGAAATTATTGTAATACAAAGGTAAAATGGAAATAATTCACCGGATCATTGTATGGACTAAAGTTGGTCAGAATAATGACTGGTGGCACCAAATGTAAGTCGGATTCCGTCAAAATCACCAGTGCAGATAGTCCTGATTTCACCACTTTTGTCTAACAAACGGAGTCCAATCCCTACAAAAATTGAGTATGTTGTAGAGGACGTTGAGACGATTTCAATGGTACCAACAACTCTTCCAAACTTCTGGCGGATGACAAGAAAACTGCCTCTGATCAGGCAGATCTATCGCTGGTTGTAGCAGAGTTGCAGCTGGCAACATCCGTTCTGTTCCGCTGCAAATTTGGCCTCCTAAATGACCTCTGATCACTATCAAATTTGGGTATGTTGTATATAATTTTCAGACAATTCCAACAGTATATGGAACTCCTCAAAACTTCTAGGAAATTGCCAGATATGGGTTGAAGAACAAAGAACTGCTGCTGGTCGCAGTAGAGTTGTGGCGGTGATAAGCAGTCTGTTCTGCCGCAAATTTGACCACCCAAACAATCTCCGATCATAACCAAATTCGGATATGTTGTAGGGGACACCAAGATGATTCCAAAGATATCCTATTTGCCTCCAAACTCCCAATGGATCGTAAGATATGGCCTTCTAATCAAAGACTTACGTTGCAGTTTCCTACAAAAAACCACGACTTTCTTCTTGCTCCGATCTTCTTCTCCTTTCTCCTCCTTAGGGTGTCCTTGATTTGTCACCAATGATTAGCCCAATATTAATCAATGATAAGTCGAGGAAGACTGTGTCAAACCCCACGACCAACCAGAAGTAGTCCTTCGGTGTTAAATCCTCACCGGATTGGCAAGTAAAGGCACTAGATCTTCCTCTAATCGTTTGTTTGATTCAACCTTCAATGTAGGTCGATACCGCTTGATCCAACCTATGTTAGACAAGATTTCTCTTGAATGCATAGGTAGATCTCACATTGATCTCGCAGATCGGATGGAAACCAGCAATTCTACAGAAAGTACCTAAGAGAATTGGTACCTATCTCATAGATTTGCTGCCGGTGGTCGATGTGCAAGGCTGGAAATCACCGCCAGAGCCACGGGCGCCGCTCCTCCTATGCACGTTCCCTACTCCTTAACCTCTAAACTCTCTCGTGGTCAGAGAGAATGCACCATCAGATGGGTTGTTCGTTGCTTGTTTGTTTGGTGACAGATTCTAGCTATCATCCCTCTGGTTGAACTCACAAAAGATTTCACACAATCAAGAGATGTCTGGTTGTAGTGCCTCAAGAGGCCATGCTCTAGGGGCCAAGAGAACTCCACGAGGGAGAAAGAGAGAGAATCTCTTGATTCAATATTCCAAAAGCATAATGAAGTGTCTCAGTTTTGAAGCCTTTGTAGACATAGGCTGAACTGATTCTACAAGTGTCTCGGTATGAGACTTACAAAAACCAAGTTGAAATAAAAGAAACAATACATAAGCAAATCAAAACTGATATTTAAGCAAAATGACTCAAAGCAATAACAAAAACTAACTTGGGCGCTAGGCCCAGACTTGGTCAGGTCAGGTTCGTCTGAGCTCTTCTTGATCCATGATGGTGCTGTTGAAGAACGATTGGGGTTGTGCCCACCTCGCCTAGGTTGACCCTAAGTTGTTGTAGGAGAGGGGCTAGGCGCAGCCATACTGGGTCCCATATGAAGTCTTCAATCACTTGCACGCGGAACCTTCTTTGTTATTGGATCCACTTGGTGAGTCTGGATCCACTTGTCTCCTTGTGTTCACCGATGGCGGGGCTTGGCTGCAATACGCCTTCTTCATCTTGCTGGACTAGGGCGCTAAGGTCGCCCTTGGTCAAGTTACTAGGCTTGGCCTTGGCTGCCTTGCCTCATTCATAGCTTGGCCGCATGTAGAAGATAGCCTCGCTTACTCTCGTAAGGCTTTTGATTGTTGCTTCCTCCCTTGAGGCGATATCCTCACTTAAATTCTTGGTGCTAGGGCCTATGGATGCCTCCTGGGTGTTGGCCTCACTTTGATTTTGGCCCTTGGTGCCCGCAAGACACTCCTATACCTTAGCCACACTAAGGATGTTGATACATATCGCAGCCGCTACGCCTTGCTGCCCGATAGCCTCACTTAGAGATTTCACACTATCGCCCACATCCTCGGCTACACTCGGCATGGTCCAAGTTAGGCACGTATCAACTCCACCCTCCTTACATCGAGCTTGACCCCAATGTCGCCCTTTACAATCTTCTGGGTAGATTGTGCTAACTCATTCCTCAATTCACCACTCCGACATTCAAGCTTCGGGTGAGGTCCATAGTCTCTTGGAAGTGACCCAAGGAAGGACTCATGGTGTCCTTGGAGATGTTCGGGCATTTTGTGGTCATCCCAAGATAGGATCGGGTATGGTTTACCACGATCAAATACCTGCATAGGCCAGCTGGTTCTATGTTTTCCTCCTTGAGGCTAGAGATATTGCGACCCTCCTTAGGTGACAATCTACTCTTCGTGGGGATGTCCTCATCTTCTTAGTGTTTCATCACCTTTTCTTGCTCAGTCATCTCATGCCACTCAAGTCTCATGTAAACTTGATTGTAGCCCTTCAAATTTTCAGTTCGTTTTGGTGGCATATCCTCAACAGCTTCCTTCTTGAAGGACGTAGGAAAAACCATGGCTTCTTCTTTGGCAAGGGAACAAGTCTTCGTTTTGGGCTTTTAGATCTTCACTTTCAAGACACGATATCCTTTTTTAATCTTCGCGGGTGGCTGAATTAGGCTGTTACTTTCCACAACTTGTTGGACCTTGTCAGTCTCTATGGCTCTTTGCTCCGGTTTGCCTTTCTTGGACGTTTGTATAATTGCAGGTTCTTTGGGAGCGTGATCTTTCTTTTCTAAGCTTTCAACTAGCTTAGAATTCTCCTGCCATGACTTCTTGTATTTGGATATGAGTTTCTCTAGATTTTCTTGGAGTTGTCGTATTTGACATGTCATGTCATCGGGGAACTGATTTCCTTGCACTTGCTCCTCTTTCGTGTTAGGCTCATTACGTACAGAGCAAGGTTCTTTCTTTCCTTGTCCCTTAATTGGGGATACCACTTCCAACTTATATTCTACATTTGAGTCCCCTATTTTGAGAACATCTCCCTCGTACATATGCATTGTGTATTGGGGTTTCACCACCTCTCCTGAAACACTTAATTTGCCACTTTGCGTCATATTCGTTACCCAATACTTTTGGTGCTCCTTATCAATCTCAAACTCACAACGCAACCCGTGAAAGCTAGGGTGCTTACACACTAGATCACATTTTGGATTACTCCCAACTGTAATAACCTCTACCCCTCCCGTAGATGCCTAGGACTAGGTCATTTTCTTCTTCTTGAGTGGGGGTCGTTTAGCCATATGTATCGTGATATCGCCTTGGACTTTGCACTTGCTTCTCATACCTTATATTCCCATGTGTATAACTTGATGAGGGATAGGAGGTTTGAGGATGGAACTTCGTCAGGTCAACCCAAGTGATGCCATAACTAAACTGGTACAACTTATCAGATTTCTTAACTAGAGATTGCTCTCTAGAGTCGTCGTCCTTTTCCCCATAGCACTTCCCACTAGATTGACCATAGGATTGACTCTCAGAATATTGATCATCCTCCTCATACTCATTGTCCTCGGATGAGTAGTAATCATAAGGTGAGTCGTCCTTTAGATCTTGATATTCTCAATCTGACATCCTTGTTCTCAAATTTCTGTTCTGGATTGGGGTTAAGGTCTAAAATGAATCTTTAATAGACTGAACTAGTGGGGACTGCTCCTCCTAGATCAGCCTTGGTTGCTTTTGGATGCAACCCTCCAAACTCTCACCAATGCACCCGGCGCCAACGTGAGTGTGCTGGTCTAATGACTTAGGGCAGCCCGAGCTTGGTCTTCTACAAGGGATGCGAAATGGGTTCGCCTGCTACCACGCCCACCTGGCACCTTGGTAGCTGTCTCTCACCCTCAGCAAGGTCCAAAAGTGAGACCTAAACTGCTGCGCCCACCTGGCACCTCGGCAGCACACCTCAGGTTCGATCACCCTAAGATTATGTCTTGTGCATAACCACAGTCCTTAGTGTAACAATAGATAGATGCTGATGTGCAACTGTACTAATCAGTGAAAATCGGACCTCAAACTTGATCAGCATGAAGATCTAATAGTTATCTAGCTCTCCACAAATTTCAAAGTCAATCTGATATGTCTAGCCCACTGAAACACCCCGATTTTCCTGGCAGACTGCACACAAGACAGATTCTGTCTGCCCAGCCTGTTTGACTGGTATAAGGTTAGAAATCCAAATTTTCTGGTAATTTCAACTTCAGTGCCCTATATGCCCTTGAAGCCACAATAATTATACACCTCTCCACCAATTTTTAGATGATTTTAAGGCCATTTACCCCTGGAACTTAGCCGTTTTCCACTGCTGGCTGGTAATAGTTGAAATCTGCACTTTGCTCTTTCAGCCACTAGAGTCCGATGTAGCTGATCCAACTGGTATGTCGACTGATGCAAATGATGCAGCTGTTGCACTTGATGAAATTTGAGCATGTCGGAACCCCCAAACAGCTCTGATACCAACTGATAGGTTGGTATCAGTAGGGTCTAACACCTCTACAGAATACAACGTAAATCTATCGGATAAAACTACTGGAAAATCTCTGCTATGGCTGGTACTTTCAGTTGAAATTGGAAGCGCCTAGATCTCCATCTGGACCTGATCCCAACTTATAAGGTCGGTCCTGCAGCGGATAAAATTGTCAGGGTCGGGCTTAGGCAAGTCGCCTAAGGTCCACCTTCCTCGTTTTGGGTAGGGCCTACTTAGATCCGTCCAGGTTCAGTACACCAAATGCTGAAATCTCCTTCCATAATTGTCGCCCTAGCTCGACGATTTTCCTTTCAAAAGATACGAAGTGAGTCACCTTCCTATCTTGGCCTAAGATCTTGATGGGATTAAGATCTTCCCAAAATAATCTCCTTCCAAAATTGCCGTGGGGTCCCCTTCAATTCCTTTCCAATGTTGATGCAAGAGGTCGTCCCTTTCCACGTTTGGCACAATGGATCCTTTCCAAATATGATGGCTGACATTGAGATTCCCTTCCAATTAGGTCGCACCAACCAAATCTCCACGTGGCTGCCTCTTGGTTCTCCTTCTAGTTGAATTCCTTCCAAAATGGATGCAAGATCCTCTCCAAATGGGCGAGAGAATCTCCTTCCTATTTTGGCGATGGTCAAGATCATGCCTTACTCGTGCACAAGGCCCTCCTCCACCACGTGTCTCAGCTCCTTCCTAAATTGTTGCGAGCTGGTCCAAGCAATTCTTCACGTCCCTGCCACTTGTCACACCTTCCTACTTGGTAGGAAATGAAATAGGAAAGATGGACTCTCCAAGAATGGTGCTAGGGTTTCTCTTCTTTTCCTCCGGTGTTAATCTCTTCCTTAAGGCCAAAATACCTTCGTATAATTCTGATATAATAATAATGAAATTATTGTAATCCAAGGGTAAAATGGAAATAATTCACGGGATCATTGTATGGATTGAAGTTGGTCGGAATAATGACCGGCGGCACCAAATGTAAGTCTGATTCCGTCAAGATCACCAGTGCAGATAGTCTTAATTTCACTGCTGGTTCAGCCACCAAACGAAGTCTGATCGCTACGAAAATCGAGTATGTTGTAGAGGATGTCGAGCAACGGTACCCAATAACTCTCCAAACTCCCAGCAGATCATCGGGAAACTGCCTCTGGTCAAAGCAGAGTCACGGCGGCGATAGGCAGTCCGTTTCACCACAGATTTAACCACCCAAACGATGTGATCACCACCAAATTCGAATATATTGTAGGGGACACCGAGACAATTCCAACGGTGCCCTACTCGCCTCCAAATTCCTAGTGGATCGTAAGATATGGCCTTCAGATCAAAGACTTATGCTGCGGTTTCCTACAGAAAACCGTGACTTTCTTCTTGCTCTGACCTTCTTCTCCTTTCTCCTCCTTAGGGTGTCCTTGATTCCTCGCCAATGATTAGCCCAATATTAATCAATGATAAGTCGAGGAAAACTATATCAAACCCCATGACCAACTAGAGGTAGTCCCCGGTGTTAGATCCTTGCTGGATTGGCAAGTAAATGCATCGGATCTTCCTCTAATCGCTTGTTTGGTTCAACATTCAATCTTGGTCGATACCTCTTGATCAAGCCTATGTTAAACAAGATTTCTCTTGAATGCATAGGTAGATCTCACGTTGATCTCATAGATCGGATGGAAACCAACAATTCTACAGCAAGTACCTAGGAGAATTGGTACTTATCTCATAGATTTGCCGCCGGTGGTCAATGTGCAAGGCTGGAAATCATCGCCAGAGCCATGGGCGCCACTCCTCCTATGCACGTTCTCTACTCCTTGGCCTCTAAACTCTCCCATGGTCGAAAAGAATGCACCGTCAGATGGGCTATTCGTTGCTTGTTCATCTGGTGACGAATTTTGGCTGTCGTCCCTCTGGTTGAACTCACAATAGATCTCACACAATCGAGAGATTTCTGCTTGTAGTGTCGCAAGAGGCCACACCCTAAGGGCCAAGAGAACTCCACGAGGGAGAAAGAGAAAGAAACTCTCGATTCAATATTCCAAAAACATAATGAAGTGTCTCAGTTTTCAAGCCTTTATAGCATAGGCCGAACTGGTTCTACAAGTGTCTCGGTATGAGACTTACAAAAACCGAGTTGAAATAAAAGAAACGATACATAAGCAAATCAAAACTCATACTTAAACAAAATTAATCAAAGCAATAACAAAAACTAACTTCGGCGCTAGGCCTGGACTTGCTCAGGTTTGCCTGAGCGCTTCTTGATCCATGATGGTGCTACTGAAGAAAGATTGGGGTTGCACCCACCTCGCCTAGGTTGACCCTAGGCTGTTGTAGGAGATAGGCTAGGCACAGCCTTCCTAGGTCCTATATGAAGTCTTTAATCACTTGTACGCGGAACCTTCTTTGTTCTTTGACCCACTTGGTGAGTTCGGATCCACTTGTCTCCTTGTGCTCACCCGTGGCTGGGCTTGACTGCAATACACCTTTTTCATCTTGTTGGACTAGGACGCTATGGTTGACCTTGGTCAAGTTACTAGGCTCGGCCTTGGCTGCCTTGCCTTGTTCATAGCTTGCCGCATGTAGAAGATAGCCTCGCTTACTCGTAAGGCTTTTCGTCGTTGCTTCCTCTCTTGAGGCGATAGCTTAACTTAAATTCTTGGTGCTACTAGGGCCTATGGATGCCTCCCAGTGTTAACCTCGCTTTGATTTTGGCCCTTGGCGCCCACAAGACACTCCTCCGCCCTACCCTCACTAAAGTTCTAGATGCCGTTACGCTTTGCTGCCGGATAACCTCACTTAGAGATTTGACCCACATCTCCTGCTACGCTCGGCATGGTCCAAGTTAGGCACGTATCACCTCACGATGATAACGTTATTTTGATTTGTGCGTCCGTTGTCGTCCCGTTAAGATCCGTGTTCTTCGTGTTTCCCTCCATTTCTCCATCCCAAGAACGGCTAGCGAAGAGACGAGGGAAGAGGGCGATTAAAACCCTAACATTAATCCTCAATCCGCTTCTTCAATCCAATGTTCAAACGTAGAAATCCGGATAACCTATCTGACTGGGGATTTCTTGTGATTGATATGAGGAGGAGGATAGGAAGAATTGCCTAAACCCTAAACCGGCAATCCTAACCGTGTTCCAGCATGGATCGTTGTCTACGTCAATGCTCGGCCTATTGAGTGCAGAAATGAGAAACTACAGTAGGGGAGAACTGCAGGATCGGTGGGTTCGTCTCGTTGAGGCGGAGACTACGACGACCGATCCGTCGGAGCAGGAAATAGTCCGCAGGCAGAAGGAAGAATGGTGATGACTATTTCTCCTTTTTTTTTTTGCTTTCTGTCGTTGAAGCGAAAAATTGTTCTCTTCCTACCGATTTGGTCATTGGTTTGATGATCGTGCTTTTGGTATTTGACGTTTGAATCTATTCGCGTTTACCATGCATGAATGGATCCCGTGAGTTTGACCGGAAATGACTTAGTAGCTTAGGCATGTGCATGTGACTTATGGAATGCTGCCGAATCCTGCACTTCAACTAATTAGTTTTGGTAGACAGTCAAAATCCTGACCGTAGTTTCATTTTCCATCATGAAATCGTAACCAGGGAAGTATGAGTGACGTTTTGTTGACATCTGATATCTGTCCCCTCTTCTTTTTCAATTGTGAATTTCGAATACGATGGTAGTTTGCATGACCACCAGAGAGGCATGGGGACATGGCATTCTTGCGCTTCCACTGAGCTCCTGGTTTAACAGACAGGACACAGCATGTGAGTAGATTAGAGGTCCCTGTTTAGATAAATGGGAAGTTGGTTGCCCACGTATTCACCTGCTTGCTATGTTAAAGTTAAATCATTAGGGAATGCAATCGATTGAAAGAGATGGACAGGGTTTTTTTTTTCCACCCTTGTCATGAGAATGGACGAGCACTGAACTAATGTTGCAAGTGGCCGTCAGGTACAGACAGGTACGCTGGAACAACATTTCATACAAAGATAGTGGTTTATGGTGACGTTGAAGGTTATCTGTGAATACGGTCTAACATCTTGTTTGGATGGAGCAAAATAGATGCAAAGAAAGGAAAAAATAAAAGTGGAGGTGTTTATATAGAGGGAAATGAAGGATGGCAATGAAAGCACTATGGAATGTTGTGTTTGGATAGAAAAGAATGGAAATGACAAGAAGGGAAGTGAAAAAAATCTTCAGTTTGTTTCCAATTCCCCAAAAAATGGAAGGGATTGGGAGGGAAAGGAAGGGTTATTCTTCAAGTGACAAACTTGCCCTCATAAACCTCTTCTCTCTCTCTCTCTCTTTCCTCTTATGGTGTCTGAGGAGGCTGCATTGTCAGGTCATTGGGGAATATTTTCAATGAAAGCTTCTTTAAAACTTATAAATAGGAACCAAATAGATTTTTCTCAGTTAAAACATATGTACAGGACCCTCATATATCAGACTTGATGTGAATCATTTACGCTGTTGATTCTAAAGAGATCATATAGTGGAGATTAATATACAAATATAGAAATCAAGTTGTTTCTTCCGTAATCCTAAGTGTCCCTCAAAGGAGACAAGGGGTTTCATTTAAGAAAACTCATTTGCTTCTCTCTTCTCTCTCTTTCCTGTCTTAGAAGTTAGAACTCAGAAGGGTATTTTGGACTCTTGAAAAAATAGGCTGGCTTCTGTGTTTGCAACTTAATCTCTACTGTCTGATCTCATTGGAACCGACAACCCAGATTATTCTCTTCAAAGTTTGGTAGCTACCTGTTTTCCCGGTATATACCTACACATCTATACACATACACACGCCCCCAGTGTACCCCCATACCCCCACTGATGAAATTTCCCATTTGCATACCTGCAGTATCATATCCATACCCATATTGTGCCAGTAGCTGGAATCCAGTTGTTCCAAACTTGAAAAGTGGACTGTTGATGTGTTGGGTAAGGGCAGGTAGGGGATATAAAGATTGGTGGAGTGCTTTCATACAAAGGATATCTATCACTTGTGCACAATCTATTTTTTGTGAAATGGCATATTGCAGGTGCTAATCTATTTTAGTTGTTAGTAACTGATTTTTAGGTTTTCGTACTTGTGCAGGTTTTCAGATTCTTTCAAGTTTCTTATTCAGTTGGCAGATGGAGTACATATTTGGTGTGGCTACTCAGCACTAATGGGGCCCCTTCTGGAAGCATTTCATGGTTACTATCAAGATGATCTTCCAGCATCACCTCTAAAACTTTTGTGGAAGAGAATCTCACAGGAACTAAGGGCATGCACTCATTGCATTTCTCAGCACCATGAGGCCAAGCAGGCGTATAGTGTTGAATTTGAGTCAGATACTGTTGGCCCTCTTCTTAATGTGTTGGAGACCCTTGATGAAGAAAGGGTGACAGAGCATCTTAAGGTTCTTAACAAAAAAAATATGGCAGGAAAACAGAGCTTGCCAGACTACAATGATGAAGTCATTAGTGTGTTGTTTGAAGTATGTTATCTTTTAGTTCAATCAGATATGCAATATCCAAGCTTTTTTGTTCTTGTGATTGCTTTTCGTAATTTTCATCTTTCCATTTACAAATGAACTGCTAGTATCTCTGGGTATTTCTACAGGTACACTGGTTGCAAGCAGACCAAAATATTTCTTTGGTCAACCGTTCTATCAAGGAAGGTGCATCACATGCACATACAAAATGGTGGCGCTTTACTTTGTGAACACGTGTATTTTAAAATCTATTTTCCAAATCTATTTCCAGTCTAAGCTGATAATGGGTTATAATTTCCCTTATCCCAGTTTTTTTTATCTATGCTTTCTCTTCTTAGCTTGGGCCCTTCTTTTCTTCTCATTAGTGGCTGGATTCCCTGGACTTCTAATTGCTGACTAGAGTTTTCTTTCACCTCCAAAGAAAGCACCATGTCCTATTGGCGACCCTTTGATTATATATATATATATTATATGAGAATCAGTTAAATGGGACTGGTTTCTCAGGTCTTCTCTGCTCTTTAGGATCCACTGATGGCTGATCTCAGGGTGGATAGATTTTATTGTGGAGTAAAAAACAGAATGAAGAGGAGAAAGAAAAAGTAGGTGGGAGTGTGAGAAAAGAATCACCTCCTCTCCCTGGATGTGTTTGACACAACATATGCTCACTTTTCACTTCTTCCTCCAGCTGTTGCAAGAGTCTCCGCCAGTTCAGCCGCATCCAGTAGACTCCCTGTTCTTCTCATGGCCTCATCCCTTCATCAGCTGTTGGATCAGGATACTAAACCCTAGGTCCCTCAACTTGGAATGGTTAGCAGAGCATAGGTGGCAAGCAGTTATATGAAAATGGTGCTTTAGCTGTAGATGCTGGGTCAGGGTTTGGTGAACCAACGGGGCGCACACACACACACACACACACACACCAATGTTGTAAAAGATGTAGCGTAATGTGTATTGGTCAGGCCGACCTATATGCCGTATCGTAATATATTGCAAAAGTAGCGTAGCGTATCATAAAATTAATTTTTTAATTTAAAAAATATTAAACAATCAGAAAAATAGAGAAAAAATCATTAAATTTTTTGAAAAAATCTGGAATTATAAAAAAAATAAAGAAAAATGTATTCACTATAAAAAAATCATCATACATAAGGAACATTCATGTATGTCAACAACTGATTCAAAAATAAGAAATCAGAGATTTAAAATAACATAATTAGCATCCATCACAATTTTTAACTTGAAATTTTTTACAGAATCTTAGGAATTAGAGTCTTAGACTCTTAGGACTTAGATTGCATCACGGTTCATAAGTTCAAAACATATAGTTATCATCTTTCATGATTCAACGATAATCCTCGTCATTTGCATCATCATCTTCATTTTCTTCATTAATCTCTTCCTCCCATGTCCTTTGGAGTCTTTAAAAACAAGAAGAGAGAGAGAGAGCGAGGAGTGTTTAAACTGTAAAACATAACACAGAAAGGGGCTGTCGGGCCCCTTTTTGTGTTTTTTCCCGTATCGTATGCTATGAGGGTGTATCGCCCACATCGTACGATACAGCGCCCGTATTATACGATACGGGCGATGCGCTTACGATACACGAGCGTATCGTGTGTAGTAAGCGTATCATATATAGTAAGCGTACTGTATGTATTTTATAAACCTATACGGTAACTATCATTCGATACGGTACGTATCATACGATACGAATAACATTGACACACACACACAGAATATATACATAAGGTTGACTATGGTTCCCTTCAATATGGGGTTTCACATACTAAATTGGGAAAATTGAGGAAAAAATTGTTTTACATAGTAAAACCAATGAAAAAAGCTACATTTTCTCTATATATTATAATCGGCCGTCATCGTTGCATTGACTGAGGAAAGGATACAACAAGGAAAGATGTAGTCATCGGGGATCAACATTGACACAAATGGATCAACTAAAAAATTTTTAACATTTTGGATTGGGTTGACCCATATACTATCCAAAATGTACTCAGTTGCCCTCGCATATCTGTGTCAAAAGAATGCTGTACTGACATGGGTATGTTAGGGCAACTCGAGCACCAGTATTACTTAGCTGATTACAAAAGGAAATGTCTGAGACTCTGAGTTAATGTACTTTCCTACCATATAAAGCAAATTTGTGGTTTTCAGTGATTTCTTCTTCATTCTTTGAGGTTAGGTGTCTGAAGTACTGCATAGCCCTTGAGTGGTGCTGTATCTATATAGTATATAATCATGAATGTGGTGATACTTCCATTAGTTTTGTGGGTCAAAAGGTGCCTTGCTCCATCACTTTGTCATTTGAGTTTTTCTTCCATGAAGGAATGTTTAATAGGTAGATAGGCTATTATGGACCTCATCCAATTTCTTGATTGCTGACAGGTTCTGATGTTCCCACAATTGCTTGATGATCAGTCATTGGTTAACGAATTCATACCATTTATAGAAGCAGTTGATGATTCCCAAGAACTAACTTTGGCTGGGCATCAGCAATACCCTGTAATTCCTTAATTCATTCAAGACTTTCTTGCCGTCTGTCTTATTTCCTGGGATTTCTATGTTTTCCTTTGTTTCCTTGTTATTACTTTCTTCACATGGATTTTTTCTTCTTTAGGGAGTGTATGCGCTTCTCTTTATGAAGAGTGAGAAGGTTCGGTCAATTGGTCTACGTCTTGCTGGAGGAATGGGGAAGCTGAGGTCTCTCTCTCTCTACACACACAACACAACAATTTGATATCAAACTTGCTTTGTTTTTAAGTTGTCTAGCAAGAGAAATGCCTTATTGAAGTTTGCATATATATTATTTTTGTTTTCTGTTTCATTCTCTTATAGCCATTGCTATAGAATGCACTTTGCAAGTTGAGTCTAAATAAGATAGTAAAGTAATATAGCAGACCATATCATTTCTTAAAGAATTAAAAAAAAATAGAAAAACAAAAATTTAGAAAAGTTAGTGAAAATTAAAAGAACCAGAATGCAAAAAAGTCTATAAAAGACATATAGTAGTTACAGGGTATATGCTCTAAAGCATTGTCTTATAAAACCTGTCTTTTTCGAAAAAGACCAAATAAAAACGTTAAACCAGTGTACAGATATGGCGATATTTTTGGAAATATTGCGATATTAACGTCAAAAATAAGAAAAACAAAAAAGGGAAAAAATTGCGATATTCTGAAAATAAACAGGAAAAATCTTTATCGTGTTATTATTGCATTTTTTTCCTTATTTTTCTTGATTTTTTCAATTTTCTATTTTTTTAGCATTGATGCTATCATGGATTCAAATATAAACTTAAACTGAATTATTTTCATCATTTTTATTATCATTAAAGCATTTCTTTTATCACTGTTAGTGTTATAAGTTTTATTTATGTTTTCCCATTAGTTTCTTATTATTTCATTTCTACCTTTTTTTTTTGAGTTTCTCCCATGTCTTTCCCAAAAAAGCAACTTTGCCGTTAAAACCCCGAGAAAAATCTTGCCGCTAAAAACCCGAGAACGATATTTGATGCTGTGTTAAACACAATGAAAACGAAAAAACAGGTCATTTTCCTGTTTTTTGAGAAAAAAACTCCAAAAAGATTGTTTCACATTTTTTTGCATTTTTGTCACGTTTTTTCTCATATTTTTAGGTTCTTTTTGCTTTAAAGTTTAAAACTTAAGTTAAATTATTTATCTTCATTTCTATCATTTCTAAAACACCATTTTTTGTCAAGTTATTTTTCTTGTTTGTTTTCATTTATTTTACTTTTTCCTAATTTTTAGGATTTTTCTTTTCTAAAAAAATTGCAGAATTCTTGCCAAGGTTTTTCAGGTTTAACGAAAAATACCCGAGAAAATCCTCGCCGTTTAGAACCTGTTAATAATATTTGTGACAGTGCTATGAAGAACATTTCTGGCATTTGATGAACTTCGAACTTGGCAAAAGGCAACCAAGAATTTCATCCACCAAGTTATGAGCTACGTACAACATTAAATATTTTTGTCACATCAAAGTGCACAGTCACCAAGGCAAAAACATATATGTGAAAAAAGTTGCATATAAATGAAATGACACTGATCTGATTCACAGTAAATGCACTTTATAACAGAAATTACAAACTGAACTCTGAACTTACAAATGCTTGACGTAAAATTCACGGTCCGCTTTTCATGATACAAATTTATACCTAGAGAACATGATCTTCTTGGTATGATTGTTGCTTTTATCATTTTCCATATCACTCACCACTTCTCTTCCATCATCAACCTCAATTTGTGTATTTTGTGGGGTTGGTGCTTATGCTATTAGTTTTACTGTTGCCTGTACATTTGGAGGCTGGCATCACAGATGGGTTATGCAAGCATGTTCTCTGTAACATGAAAAATGATATGATCGTAAGAATATCCTCCAATAGCCTAACCAAATGTGTTTCTTCAATCCTCGTAAACCCGCTATAATCAGGCTATTACAAGTCACGTTGTTATATGCTACCAGTTCTTTTTTGGTCTACAATTTCATATAGTTGATCTCACAAGTCTCCTGTTGTCATGACTGTAATTAACTATGTCACTAACCAAAGTTCAAACAGTACACAATGATATAACAAAATGAAAATAATCAAATTATTCATCGTCATGATTCATAATTGCATATAGAATTAAAATGTTATATTACAGTAGCATCATTTTTCCTATACAATATATGTTCTTTTTTTTTTTTTTACTTTGATCATGGCCATTCTTTTGCTTATATGATGATGAACCATCTCCATCTTCTGAGGCAGGGTTTTCCTTTGCTAATGCTTGTCCAAGTATTGTAACATGAATTCGTTGCTTTCTGTGATATCTATCTTCTGAAACAAGGATGACCTCTGGTAATGCTTGTCCAAGTAAAGTAACATAAATTCTTTTCTTTCTATTGTATCTTGAATTGTCTTTCAAGGAGGTCAATATGAATAGTTGATGGGATATGACTTCTGATTCATGTAAGTTATTTGTTTAGAACATAATGCGATGAGCTTCAACAGGATATTTAAACCTGCACAATTCACTATCTGTTGTATCATGTATGACTATATATATGCATTTCACTGCTCCATTTTGGCTGGTGTCTAAGTCAACTAAATAATGATATTACCAAGTTGGGTTAATATGGCAAGGACTTTGTCCCTGCTGTTCTTTATTATCTGAATGCAGAAAAGGAATGGCTAGACTTTAATCACTTTTGCAACATGCATATGTGTCTCTCTTTCTCTCTGTGTGTGTATGTATATATATATATATGTATATATATTATTTACAGGGTATTGGTATGTTGAAACTGTCACTTTATCTATTGGCCATATCCTTGCAACAGTCCCATAGACATCCAGATCATTGGTTATAGTTATAAGGCAGAAGCCTTAACAGGCTGAAAGAACATCAATTTACGTTGGGTATGAGTAATTTCACTAATATTGTATGTACTGCTTACAAAAAAGGTGTTTTACAATATTTATCTTGTGTTCTTAACTAAAGTTAAGACCTATATGATCCAATGCTATAGTTATTGCTAAGGTACAATGATGTATTTGTGTCTTGCAATCAAATGGTACATTGTAAGTGTTCTCGTGAGAGAAAGAGAGAAGAAAGACACGTAAAAATCTATTGATCTCTTACCCTAACCCTTACTTAAGGGAGAATTAGGGTAAACAATAAAATTACAATGTAAACCAGGAAAATATTTAAAAATATTAAAGAGCTGTCAGGTTCTTTAATATTCAAAAACCTTCCTCATCATCAACACTCCTTCTCAAGCTGGAGCATAGATATCTACCATGCTCAGCTTGTTACAACACTTTGAAAACTCACTAATTGCAAGAGCTTTAGTAAAGATATCAGCAGTTTGTTTTCCAGAGACCACGTGAGTTGTAGAGATCACTCCTCCTTGAACTAAATCACGAATGTAATGATAGTCTATTTCAATGTGTTTAGTTCTTTCGTGGAAGACCGGGTTGTTTGCAGTATAGGTGGCTGCCCTGTTATCACAAAACATAGTCATAGGTAGTTGAACTGAAATTTCTAGGCTTTCAAGCATGGATTTAACCCATGTCAATTCTGCTGCCGTTTGGGCCATGACCTTATATTCTGACTCAGCACTAGACCGTGAGACCACATTCTGTTTCTTGCTCCTCCATGATATAAGATTCCCTTCTACAAAAACACAAAACCGAGTGGTAGATTTTCTATCTTCAATAGATCCTGCGTAGTCTGCATCACTATAGGCTCGGACATCTAAGGTCTTCCCTTTCTTGAATAGTAGTTCTTTGCCAGGAGAAGATTTTAAGTATTTGAGTATCATCAATGCAGCTTCCCAATGGACCTTCCGTGGTTTCTCCATAAACTGACTCAACTTTCCCACAACAAAACTAATATCCGGTCTTGTAACTGTCACATAAAGGAGCTTTCCAATCAAAGATCTGTACGTCTTAGAATCTACAGGCTCTGACTGCTCATCATGTAAATGCAATCGTGGATGCATGAGAATGGTGGCAGGTTTTTGCTCCCAACATTCCTGTTTCTTGCAATAAGTCTAAAACATACTTTCTTTGAGAGAGAATGATTCCTTCCTTACCACGAGCCACTTCTATCCCAAGAAAATATCTCAAGTGTCCAAGGTCTTTTGTGACAAAGTGCTTTTGAAGAAATTCTTTGGTCTCAGATATACCTTGTTTATAGTTGCCGGTCAATATAATATCATCAACATATATTGCCAAGATAACCATACCTAGCGCTCCCTTCTTAACAAACACTGAATGGTCAAGGGGTGACCTTTGGAATCCACTCTGTGAGACAATATCAGATAGTTTGTGAAACCACGCTCGGAGACTTTGTTTCAGTCCATATATAGCCTTCCGCAATTTGTACACCTTCCCACACTCCTGCTGAACCTCAAAACCAGGTGGTTATTGCATATAGACTGTCTCCTCAAGATCGCTATACAAGAATGCATTTTTAAAATCCAATTGATGCATCTGCTAGTCATAGTGAACTGCAAGAGAAATCAATAGACGAATGGTACCTAATCGGGCAACTGGTGAGAAGGTGTCAAAGAAATCAATGCCATAGGTCTGAGTAAATCCTTTTGCAACCAGTCGAGCTTTATAGCGTTCAAGGGTCCCATCTGCATGGTATTTGACAATAAATACCCATTTGGAGCCAACAATATCACAACTTGAAGGTGGAGCAACCAGGTCCCACATGTGACGTTCTTGTAAAGTATGTTATCGTGAGAGAAAGAGAGAGAAGAAAGACACGTAAAAATCTATTGATCTCTTACCCTAACCCTTAATGGAGAATTAGGGTAAACAATAAAATTACAATGTAAACCAGGAAAATATTTAAAAATATTAAAGAGCTGTCAGGTTCTTTAATCTTCAAAAACCTTCCTCATCATCGACAGGAAGTACCTTGAAAGTTGAAATTGCCTATCATGCATACTTAAGTTATTTCAAATATTTTATTGTTTGGGGCAAATGAAGCCTCTTAGGGACGAGTGCTTCACATTGTCCACAACTCTTCAGGGCATCTTGGGAGATCCATATAAATTTAACAGAAAATAATGCAATCACATGTGTGAAGAGGAGAGCCTGCGAGGATATTCCATAATGGGAGCCTGTGTTTCTTTAAGGTGGAAATTTTTATTAAAAATGATGACCATGCATTCATCATTTTGATATTGTGAAATAAGAAGGTTGAAATTTATATTGTTTGTTATTGTTTTAAATGCTATGGAATGCTTAGCTTCATTATATTGTTATTGACTTATTGTATGGGAAAAGATTCCTCTTGTTTGTCTTTGCAGTTTCCATTTGTCTCTGTATACTTGTTCAGTTCTAAATTTTCATGATTTTGTGCTGGGCAGTATAGTTGATAGATCTGAGTCTTGCAGAACACCTCTCTTTTATTTACTTCTCTTTGTCTCTTGTTTCATTTTTTCATGATTTTATGGCTTGTGAATACTGACCCAAACAACTTTTGTTGGTCTGCTGTACTCCAGAAAAGCAGCAGATATTGAGCCATTGCAGCCCTTGTTGAAGAAGTGTATATCCATGTTAGAATTTGAAATTTCACGGTCAACTTTGAACACCTCACGACCAAGGATGCAACTTGAACGTATAACAGTATGGCTTGGGATCAAAGCTCTGTAAGCCAATAATTAAAACAATTCAATGACATCTAGATGAGGATTTTTGCATCAATTATCTTTCTTTGCCTGATGCTAGCATCCTCCATTTTTGTTGCATCTTTTTGACATGGCACAATCCTCTAAAGGCTTGTCTTCTTAGAGCCACAAGCATTTGAAGAAGGTATACTGGAGCGATATCCCATTTTTCTCAGCATCGTACTTAATCACATTAGTGATGATACAGTGGAATTCAGTCATGCAGTCACCTGTTTGCGTTTGCTCTTTGAAATGCTTGGTAAGCTATTGTTTTTGTTTTTTCTTTTAATGTTGAATTTAAATCAGTCATTCCTTTTGTTGGTGATTTTTGGGGATATTTGGATCGTTAGGATGTAAAGCTTGGTTAAAAACCACATTTTCTCCAAGTGTGATGCGCAACACATTCTTGGGTCAATGTTTTCATACCCGAAATGAGAAAAGCCATAAAGAAATATTTGACCTTTTCATGCCATTTTTAAAGGTCAGTTGTTTCATTTGATACTTTGTTCTTATTTTTTTCTTGTTCCCCTTTGAGGCTTTGGAATTTCATTTTTGATTGGATGATTTTTGTGATTTTTGTGCGTGCATAGTCTTTGGAGCCTTTGCAAGATGGTGAACATGAAAAGCAGCGAAGGCACCTTCTCTACTTCCTCCTTCACCAAGTTCCTCGTAGTAGTAACTTTAGTCTTTTAATGCAGAAGAAGGCTTGCAAGGTTTGTTTATATCTTGAAAATGAGCCAAAAGTGTTTGGCTTCTAATTCTTTGGATGTCTCTGTTCTCATGTGATTTAAGTCTTTTATCCTTTCTCTGCATTTATTTACTCTTTCTGATGCCTACTGCTTCTGGTTATTGCAAGATTTAATTTTCAGATAGCCCTTCTTATCGTAGATCGTGGTTATAAGATGAAACCCCCATGCCCACCTTTAGAGTGTTCACACATGTGGTAAGCCACTGTCTACTAGGCCTTTACACTTGTAACTTTTGAATCACTTCGTATAGTGTTCTAACTAGTTCTTGTTCCATTCTAGATTTGGATGCGTACCATCTTTCTGCTTTGATTATCTTATTCAGTGTTTAACCTTAATATAAGAATATATGATTGGTCATTGTTGGCAATATAAGAACTCATCAACTGGTCAACGGTAGCACCAGTTTGCTGGGGCAAGTTAAGGTTTTTTGGTTTATATATTAAAAAAATGATGCATGTCATGTTTAACTTAAAAAATCTCGAGTATTAACATATAAATATTTTATTACATACATTAAGCGATACATAGAATAAAACGTATACTTTGTACCTATGTCACATGGGTGCGGGTGCGGTATGAGGCAAGTTAAAAAAAATTTGGATGCGGGTGCGGTCCGTGCGGAGAGAGCATATATATATATATATATGATCTGTAATATAAATAATTTTATTTGTCTATATTTTAATTTTTTTTTTATCAAGGTTGCCCTAATCTCATACAAAATTCAAAGTTTTATTAAATAAAATAGGCCAGTAGCACCCGATTCGATTTGACCGAGTCGGGTGCCGTGTCGGGCTGCACCAGCACCCGAGTCGATGCGGGTGCAGCACCATATTTGGTGCACATGTGTAATTTAGCTTTGTACATTACACATAATATTAATACATGGATATAAACTAAAATTGATAAAATGGAAAATAATTTAGAATTACTAAATCAGTAAGCCTCTTGACTGGACTTAGACAGTGGATATGATTGACTCAGCAGAGTCATGGTTGGTTCAGTAGTCAAAATGTTGACTCAGCCAAGGTTGGTCATAACCATGGAGATTCTCATGTTTCACTTGGTTTGGAGTCTGGACCTATGTAAACTCACACTATTAACTAATGGCTCTTTGCAAACATGCGTTCCAGTTCAGGTTAGATGCAAGCCTATGTTCTATAGATACTTCTAAAAACATGAAGGTCCGATGCTGACACTATGGGTCAACACACCTGAGACCTCTGTCACACGGGTACTCCTCCTGAGGAGGAGTATCCGCACGGTATGGGTACGACACAGGTATGGCCCTGGGTACGGCAGGGTACTACTTGACGCACCCAAGGTCATTTTGACCTTTTTTAGACTCGGCCAAAGTTGACTGAGTCCAAATTTGTCCGATTTTAATGTTAACGAATTTTACATTTTAACTTTTTAAACCATTTTAACGTTAAAATTTTCGAAACCCTCATTTTAATGTCCCACTTCCTTCTTTTTTCTTCATTCTTGCTTCGTAGTGTTGGGATTCGTTTTTTGCTTCGCTAGCTCCTTTATCTTGTTATGTAAAAGTTAATGTTGTTCTTTTGTTTGTGATTATGCTTCTGTACACGCATGATTTTCTTTGGCCTCAGTTGAGCAGTAAATTTGCGATTGAGGAGAATGAGAATCAAGAATGATAAATTTTGGATTATGATTTATGAATATGTTATTCTGTTTGTAATTTTTTGATATATATATGTGCGAATATGTTATTCTGTTTGAATTTTTTTGACATACATATATGTATATGTGCATGTGTGTGTACGGCCGTATCCCCGCACCCAAGTTTTTTAAAAATGGTCCGTACCCGTACCCGCACCCCCCGTACCTGCACCCGTACCTGTACCTATGTGACATAGCCTGAGACACTTCATTTTTTTAAAATATGAAGTGCCCTGAAAAAAGTCACACGTGTCTCTTTTTCCCTTCTTTTCTTTTCTCTCTCCTCCCTTCTCTCTCCCCTTTTTCTTTTCTTCCCAGTTCCCTCTTGTTTTTCCACTCTCTCTCTCTCTCTCTCTTTGCACCTCTAGTCAGTCCTTCAAAAGGGATGATATGGGACCATTGTCCTTTAAAAGGGTGACAGGCTGCTCCTATTGTCCTTTGAAAGGAATGCCTCGGGGGTCATCTTCTAAAACTGATTTTTAATATTTTTATTTAATTGAAAGCAGACTAAAAATATTTACAAATGTAGACAAATAAAGCTATTAAACAGTTAATTAATTAATTATATAACAGATTTTAATTGAGCATTTTGTCATTTTTTGCTTGTAAAATTTGTTATTTCTGTTCTCTCTCTCTCTCTCTCTCTCTTTCTATATATATATATATATATATATATATATATATATAGCCGTGTCAGACACTTGTGTCCAACATTGATACCTGTGTCCATGTCCATGCAACATAGGATCTAGTCTTCTGTATGGCTTAAATCCTTAAACGGATATAAAACAAGTGTTTTTAATTCTTCTTACACGTGCATCAGTGGTGCATGTGGTAGCAAAAAAATTCTTGAATCACCACAAGAATCAAGTCTAAAATTGGCTACTTACAAATAACCTCAAAATGATATCAATGAGAAAAATATGTACAAAGGCACAATTTGAAAACATTCTCACAATAACCTCAAGTGCTCTAAGGCACAAACCATAAAATATGAATCTACTGTAGATTGAAAATGCAAACTGAAAAAGGGGGCCGGATTTAAGCACAAAAAGCGTCGGTTCGCTTTTACAACATGGGAGGCAGAGGAGTGGAGAAGAAAAGGAAGGGGGGTGAGGAAGAGAGATGAACTCAAGCACTTAGAAGAAAGTACTCGGAGGTGGATGGGTGAGAGGGGATGATCGGATGCTGAGTACAGACACTGGGGTGGTGTTTATATAGGCACGGGACATCAAAACAAATTACAATATGGAAAAGGAATAAGATTCCTTCCCGAACAAGCTAAACACAAGCAAACAAAAGTAGTTACAATCGAAGGAACTCGAAGGTGGACAACTGTCGTGTGTTGGATGAGGTGGCAGTCGATCGTGTCCAAAAAGAAAAAAGAAAAAAGTGCTACAGTACGCTATAGTGTCCGTCGCAGTGCTACAGTATGCTACAGTGTCCGCCGCAGTGCTACAATCGCTACAGTGTCCGCCGCAGTGCTACAGTTTGCTACAGTGATTGCTACAGTAACTGCTACAGTAACCGCCTTTGCTTTCGAAGCCTTGTGTCTTTTTTCTATTACTTTTTTGACGCGTGTGAGATTCCTTCGTCCTTATTTCCTTTGTCTTCACGCAACGTTGCTTTATATTACATAAAGAAAGTCAGCAACTACAACGATCTTCTAGAGGCTCTTCGAAATGATTTGCCTCAGGATGTGACCCAGTGCTTAGCCTGTGGGGTGCGTCACAGGGTAAATTTTTATACCAAAAATTTACAAACGTAAAACCCATATTTATCCTAGAGGGTTTTTCCAGGGTAGATTTTGAAGCGATAATCTACAACGCATATCCTATTTTTAACTTGGGGGATTTTCCCAAAGAGAAGTTTATCACGTTTCTTCTCAAACGGATGATGCTTAAGTATTACATGGGAAGCACTGTACCCATGGAAAGTTTATCCATAACTTACAAGGGTCAAGTTTTATCGAACTTGACAAACGTTAGGCTACAGGGTTAAAGACTCAGCAGCTTCGTCCCTACTTTTTTCAGTTGTTTCCTATTTCTTCTATAATTTCTTCTTCATATTGTTCATTATTATCCCATACTCCTTCATCATTCTACGCATCTTCATTGTCGTCTCTGTGAATGACTGCTCCAACATTTTGATCGTCACCTGTCCATTCTGCAGGATTACTGTCGTGGATTTGGTAGAAATGTTCACAGAGGCCAGGGTTTATCTGTGAGATACTTTGGAAGGGAATGTAAAATTTCTCAGTAAGCCAACTATCTGCTAGGAAGATTCGTGTATTTCTATCTTCGGCTACCATACAAGTAGTCCTTGTCCACCGGGCATGTTGGTCTGCAGCAATTGTATAAGCTCTCCAACACTTCAGTTGTGAATATACATCTTCTTCAATTAAAAGTGTTCTAAGAGTTTCTTCAGGAATTCGGGTTTGCAGGGGAAAGAGTGAAGTGTATATGTTGATCGTGATCTCCTGTTTTGCTTCACAAGGATATTCATACGAAGGAGGAATAGATTCAATGTCTAAGTTAACATAGCCATAAGACTTAAAACTGCCCTGTAAGCATTGTCTCAAATCTCACATCGAGCAAATGATTGTTGTTAAATTTCTTGCTGGACTATCATCCGATTATTCTGCAAACAAGGCTCAAATGCTTACAGGATCAAATTGCCTTGCTCTTGATGAGTTCTTTAACATGCTAAATAGATTGGCAGTTACTCTTCCTCCATCCTCAAACAACTCACAGCCATTTGCTCTTTCCTCATTTGGAGGAGGACGAAGTGGATTATACTCTTCCCGTGGTAGAGGAAGAGGCCGAGGTCCAGGAGGATGTGGAAGACTTCAATGCACATATTGTGGTCGTTTGGGTCACTTAGAGGATAGGTGCTGGAACAAAGTGGGTAAACCTAACTCATCCACATCCTCGACTGTGACATTCTCATCCATTTCTGCTCCCAACACAGTCTATCAGTATAGTTCCTAAGGCGAAACCCACGACTGCTTCTATAGATGCATCTCTTAATCTAAGTCTGGCCGAACTTGATTTAATTATGGAGCATTGATCAAATGCTATACCTTCTACCACATCGGCATCCACAATTATCACAAATTCAACATATTCTGCAGGTAGAACTTCTTCTAATGGTTGTTGGATAATTGATTCTGGAGCATCTAAACACTTTTGTGGAGATATTAGTATTTCAAACCTGCAGAAATTTAATCCCTCATAGCATGTTCGATTGGCGGATGGAAGGCTATCTTCGGTAGAAAGGCATGGAGATGTTGATCTCTCTCCATCTTTGCATGTTTATGATGTGCTATATACTCTTGAATTTCCAAAGCATTTGTTATCTGTAAGCAAACTAACTAAAGAGATGAATTGCCAAGTTATTTTTGACCCGGGTATTTGTGTATTTTAGAACCTATCGACTGGGAGGAAGATTGGTGGAGGCCATGAGAGAGATGAAATCTACTTCTTGGATACATCTGTTAAGGAGACGTCATTCTTAGTTGATTCATCTTCAAGTGCTTTCCCATGGCATCTTAGACTTGTCATCCATCCTTCCCTAAACGTCGGCTGCTATGTCCTCAGATTTCTTCCTCAACTTCTATCGAGTCAAAGTCTAGTCAAAATCTATTTGATTTAGTTCATGTTGATGTTTGGGGGCGTAGTTGGGTTCCAAGTCAGTTGTCGTTTCTTTGTTATCTGTCCATTGTTGATGAGTTCTCTCGTCACTTGGGTTTTTTTGATGAAAGATAGAATTGAAGCTCCTTGTATCTTGAAATCTTTCATATTGGAATTAAAAAATCAATTTAGTTATTGTGTCAAGGTTGTTCGCACTAACAATGTTCTCGAGCTCAAATCTACTTCTCTACCTGAATTCTATAAATCCCATGGTATTGTGCCACATTTTACCTGCCCTCACACATCTCAACAAAATGGTGTAGTTGAAAGAAAACATCGCCATTTGTTGGATGTAGCTTGCGCGATGATGATTCATTCTCATATGCTTTTCAAATTTTTGGGAAATGCAATCTTGACCGCATGTTACGTAATAAATAGAGTGCATCATCTTCCATAGACAACAAGATTCCAATTCAAATCCTCTACCCAAACAGGGCCTTGTTCTCTTTGCCTTCACGTATATTTGGATGCACTTTGTACATAAACCTGGACCTAGTCGAGATAAACTAGCTGCGCAAGCAAGTAAATGTGTATTTGTGGGATACTCTAGAAATCAAAAAGAGTATCAATGCCTTGATCCTATATCTAATCGAGAGTTTGTCAGTGCGATGTAACCTTCCTCTAGTCTTCTTCATTCTTTCCTGCAAGCCCCTCATATCCACAGTTTGAGATGCCCCATTCTGTTCCACTTCCAATGCCTCTTATTCCACTTGAGTCCCTTCCATTTTTATCATCAGCCACCTGTTCCAATCCCTCCATTCCACGGTTTAAAGATCCTCCTCTTACATAATCAAGAAGAAATCCATCATCTAATGACCCTGCACCGTCTTGCTCTCAGGAGGTAAATAGTTCTGAATTACATGACATGCCTGAGTGTTCCCTTGATGCATCTCATCCTAATGAACTACCAATTGCACTGCATAAAGGGATCAAACAATGCAAATTCATCATTTTTCTAAATTTGTTAGTACAACTCATTTGGGAGATCATATGTGCAAATTTATTGATGCCATGTCAACTACTTCCTTTCCTATTTCACATGAACAAGTTATTTTGGACTCTAAGTGGTACCAAGCAATGAAGGAGGAGATGAATTCTCTAATATCTCACCACACTTGGGATCTTGTTGAATGTCCTTCTGGGGCAGATATTGTCGGCTCGAAATGGGTATTTACTATTAAGTATAACTTAGATGGTAAGGTTGATCGATACATGACACGATTGGTAGTAAAAGGGTACACACAGACATATGGTATTGACTTCTTTGAAACTTCTCTGGGCACTATACGGCTCATTATATCTGTTGCAGTTCATTATGAATGGAATATGTACCAACTCGATGTTAAAAATGCCTTTCTGTATGGGGATTTATCTGAAGTCGTTTATATGCAGCAACTGCCGGACTTTGAGAAACAGGGGGAGTGTACCAAGGTATGTTTGTTAAAGAAGGCTATATATGGTTTGAAACAGAGTTCCAGAGCATGGTTTCAGAAGTTGTGTGATGTTGTTTCCAAGTTTGAGTTTCATAGATCTCCTTTGGATCATTCATTGTTCATAAAAAGGACCTCAAGAGGTATGGTTGTTATGGTGATATATGTAGATGACATTATTTTAACTGGTGACAGTGAACAAGAAATAGAAGACATAAAAAAGTATCTCCAACAACACTTTGTTACTAAAGATCTTGGCTCTCTACGTTACTTACTGGATAGAAGTAGCAAGAAGTAAAGAAGGTCTAGTTCTTTCCCAAAGAAAATATGTACTTGATTTGCTACAAGAGACAAGTATCACTGAAACTAAACCGGCATCTATTCCTATGAATTCTCGTATTCACTTGTATGATGATAAATCTGAGCCTGTTGATAGCAAATCATATTGGTCTCTGATTGGAAAGCTACTATATGTAACCATTACTAAACCTGACATATCTTTCGTTGTGGGAAAATTAAGTCAGTTTATGGATAAACCAAGAAAAGTCCATTGGAATGCAGCTATGTTATTATTGAAATTCCTAAAAGGTTTTCTTGAAAAGGTCCATTATTTAGAAGAAGTTCTTCACTTCAGATAGAAACTTATTCTGATGCAGATTATGCGGACTCTATTGATGAGAGAAAGTCCACTACGAGATTCTGTATCTTTGTTGGTGGTAACTTAGTCTCTTGGAGAAGTAAAAAGCAAGCAGTTATTTCTTGATCAAGTGCAGAGTCAGAATATCGAGCCATGGCCCAAACTGCCACTGAAATCACCTGGGTGAGAGCCATGCGAAAAGGTCTTGGAATTCAGACAGAATTGCTTATAAAAATGCAATGTTATAATAAAGCGGCTACTTATATAGCAAATAATCTGGTTTTCCACGAACAGACCAATCATATCGAAGTTGATTGTCATTACATTAGGGACTTGGTTTAAACAAGAATTATTTCTACTGAATATATTGCTTTAGAAGATCAAATTGCAGATATATTTACCAAAGCTCTTTCTATATCTGATTTCATAAAGTGTTGTAACAAGCTGAACATGATAGACATCTATACTCCAGCTTGAGGGGGAGTGTTGAAACAACTTACCGGTTTGGCATTTGAGTTTTTTGTATTTTGGAATTTTAGTATTAGGTAGCTTTCTGAATTTTAAAGTTTTGTTGGACTCTTTCTGTAAAAGGATAAACATAACCCTAATTATTCTTTAAAGGAAAGGGAGCAGCCGTAATAGGTGAACAGCTCCTTACTCTCATTCCTCCTCACGTTTTCTTCTTGTCCTTCTCTACTTCTCTAAACAACAGTTCCCATTGAATGTAACTATATATTGTTATATATATGTAGTAATTTTTATCTGTTTTTTATATTTCTTTGTTCTTTACATTTTTTAGATCTTTTGGTATTTGGTAATGACTGTTTTGCTAAATGACAAAGCAGCCCTTAGCTGCTAGCGAAGTGAAACAGCTAGTTACTAACCACACGCCCAGCCAACAGCTGGCACTCTTATTTTCCTTCTTGCATGTAAAGGAGCTATGCTCCATTCTCATTTTGTAGAGCTTTTTGCTCATTTTCCAGATTTTTTGTTCTTTTTTTCTTGTATGTTGCCAGTCCGTCTTTGCTTGCTCTGTCATTCTCTAATCAAGGATTGCGGTTTGTTGAGCATGTGAAGCTCTTCTCTGTAGAAGATCCATATGCTTCTGCAGTAAAGATACTTTTATAGATGATTCTGTTTGGTTCATCATAGTGGTGTCAAATGTTTTTCTTTATGTCAAGAACTATGCATTCGTGTAATACCTTTGTCTTCTAACTTGTCTGTTATTTTAGAAGTTGGTTAGAATGCTTCATCAGTAAACATTACTCCTGTTCTTCAGATTGTAATTTGGTCATAAACATCCCTTGTTTTAGATGGGAACTTTTCTTTCTGAATGTTGGCCATGTTCTTCTCTGGTAATAGTCAATCAGAAATATATCCAACATTTAGCCTTTTTGAATTTCCTAATGTGTTGTGGTATTGCTATCAATTTATCTTGTTAAATATAATGCCGTTCTGGAACAAATACTTGGATTTTGTGATTTGGAATTTGCAAAGGAGTTAAGACTTCCTGTGGCCTGCCATCTATTGGTTGGCAACAGTGTTGTAAGGGGGCTACAGACACAAAAGCATTGATGTTCTTGTCTTGTTTTTGCTTTAATTTGAAAAATAACTGATGAAGAGTGTTTTCTTGTCGCTGTAAAAAAAGCTTGCAATATCATCAGTAATCTTCTTTAGTTAAAATTTGTCTTAAAAAACTGTTGCTTTTTACAGGATATTGTAATCTCTGTCAGTCTGTCAATGTTTGACTGTCATCTTGTAAGCTTTTGCATTAAACTCCATGACCAATGAAGGATCACTGACTTGTTCAAGTATTCAAATAAGTACTAATTAGTCTATCCATTTTTTTGAACAGGGGCCCGTCTCTTCTCTGTTCATTGAAGGACTCTGCACTGCACAGTTCTCTGAGGCAGCCCGCTTTTGATCTTTTCAACACAATTATAGTTTCTGATACAGCAGCTTTGGCATGTTGGAAGTTGAAACTCCATTCATATACTGAAATAAATGTTTCCAGGGCCTTCAATGATGATGAAGATGATGATCCTTTTTCAGGTGATGCTGAGGAAAAGGAAACCACTTGCTGGACCGAGTTTAACACATTAAGCAAACTAACTGTTAGGGAATGTAACGAGTGGATGTGCATTCCTTTGATTTGGTTCAATGTTTTAGTGGAAATGAATCTCTCTTCTCTGCCTATTTCATTCGCTAAGGCTGTTATTTGGGCTTTGTCCCGCTTTTCCATTATGGAAGCTGGAAGTACTGATAATATGACGGTTTCAGTAAAAGATTGGATATTATTGTATGCTGGAAGCATCTCACATTCATTTGAATGGGAAATTCCAAAAGGTTGTGATGATGGTGGAGATGGAAGACCATCTAAAAATTCAGTGCAAGTATCTGCATCTTGTGATATTCTGATAAGCACACTTAAAAGGTTTAAGCATTTCCTCTATTCTCCTTATGTCTGTAGGACTTATTTATTTCTTTTTGCTGCCAAGAATCTTGAAAGTTGAAAAACAGCTTTTAGGTATGTGATGGAAGTAGTTTTTAACTTTGGATACATGAGTTATAATATTTTTCATCTGAAGGTTCTCTTAGTAGAACTATCAATGATTTACAGGTGTGCTGCCCAATTCATTCTCCAATTAAAGCAAGGAGAGCTTCAAAAACAGTGGGCATGGGAACCAACCATGGCAGAGAGTTTGGTCCTTTTGCTAATGGATCCTAATGATGTAAGAATGAAAAATGCCTCTTACAATATCTGTAATTTGGTTACCTGGACTTCAGGATGCATTGTCAAATAGTTCGATAGGTTTTTATTCTATAAAGGACTAGTTGTCCTTCTAAAACTTATTTTTATAAAGGAGATGTGTGGAATGTTACTGAAGTGAAGTCCTGAGGTGCAAATCGCATGTTACGTTAAGATATTGATATTAGAGCCGGAAGTGCAGTATGCCATTGTAACAGGCATATAACTTTGCGTTCAGGTGTATGTCATTGTTTACATTGTGCTTCAGAGAAGCCTCGGTGATTCTGCTGTAGGTATCATAACATTAACTACAGAGCTAGAGGGCACAATTTGCTTTTTCTTCAATTTTCACTTAAATAACTTCAATCTTGCTGGAAATATCTTTTTAAAAGGCTCATTTTTTAAACTGGAGAAATCTCCATTCTCCATTGCTCTTTTATCAAATGCCACCCTTTTATTTCAGCATATTGAAAATTTTCATTTGGCCATGGTGATGCTCCAAAGTTGTGTTTCCTACAGTAAAAATAATTTCCAGCAACATTTCTCGGGACTCTCATATTATGAGGAAAAATTCCGTCGGGCTATTGAAAATTTCTATTTGGGCAATGATGATGCTCCAAAGTTGCGCTTTCTACAGTAAAAATAATTTCCGGCAACATTTCTTGGGACTTCCATATTATGGGGAAAAGTTACGTCGTCCAAATCATCCTGCTTCTGTAGTGCATTTGGGGTCAACTTCACAATGAACTTACAAGCTTTACGGTGTACAGGTTGTGATTACATTTTTATTGTTTTAGTTTCGACTATAGTTGCATGTTGTGCTTCACATTATTCGACACTTATATTCATTAAAGAAAGCACTGTCTACCAAATATTTCCCACAATTTCCAAAATCTGAAGCTTTATATCGGGATAGACTTCATTTTTGTTTGTCACTAATATTCTTTTATTAGGAATGAACATTATATTAATGCATATGAAGTCATTTTGTGTTGTAGAATGCAAGACAAGTTAGTAGAATCATATTGGAACATTTTTCACAGTCAAGAAGCCTGGTGGGTGGCTTGCAATTCCTTTGTTCAAGTGCTGCTTCTATGTCTTCCATGTTCCTGGGGCTGCGTTACGCTTTCAAAATGGTATGGCTGGTAACTAGTCTGGAAGCAATGATATTATTTCACTACCAAATGCTTGGATTTCTTGCTTGCTACATGAGTTATTTTGAACAAAGATTAATGGGCTTTTCTTTTTTCTAGATGTTGTTGTTATGTAATGTGTGAAGACATACTCCATATCACAGGTTCGGCTTGAAGGACTTGGATTAATTGCACAAGGAAGAGCTCACAACACAAAAATCTCACGAGAGTGCTACACTCTTTTCACAAGCACAATCGTGCACCAAGGCACAGAAAAATGAACAAGAATGTTAAAAATAAGAACATTCTTGAAGAAGCCAAAATGGCTAAGAGAGAGACAGAGATACACAATAAGGTGAAAGCCGCTATATATGTACATGAGGAAAAGAAAACCCAAAAGCTAGTGGTTGGAGTAGCTCCAGTCTCGTCAAATCCATTTTTGATCAGGCTGCAGCATGAATTATAAAATTAAGAAAAAATAAATATATAGAAACAAATACATAAAAATGCATCCGTCTTTGGTCAGACTGCAGCATGAGTTATAAAAATAAGAAAAAAAATAGGTATAAAAATAAATAAATAAAAATGCATAAAAATATTTTGTGTGTGTGTGTGTGTGTGTATGTATCTGCATGCATTTACAGAAAATATGAACAGTAAAGCACCAGTGCTCCTAATAGAATTTGCAAATTTAGATGGATGCTTTTTGCTTATGTTTCCTAACTTTTGCATATGCATTCAGATCATCCTAAGTACATAAAAATTAGAATTTTTTTTTTTAGGTTTGTCCTTTCTAGTTTATGAAGGGATGATAGTCACTGCCAGCCATATCCTCCACTCAGTATCTGTTATTTGATCCCACTGATTTGACTTTATCAGTTTTACCTACAACTTATTTGACTGTATAATATGTGGTTCGTGTTGATACATGAAGAAAGGCCATTCTTTAATACAAGATTGATCCATTCTGTACTTGACTCATGCATCTTGAATTTGTATTAAGGTTAGTTTTAATTGTAGATGATATGTTGTATAACCTTAATCTGAATAGAAAGTATAACAAGGAGAAGTAAAAGATTGTTTTAACTGGAATCATAACGAGGAGCATAAACAATTGTTTACTTCTTCCTCCATTGGATATTTGAGGTCTAGTTGCAGTGGTGTGAAATTGCACATGGTCATGAACCAGGGGGAGGCCTGAATGTTGGAAACTTGGATGGTTTAACAGATTTTGTCCAAGGTTGTTTTTAGCTGCAGTGCACTCAGATAAGGATTGACTGCAACTGGGTAAATTTACATACTACATATTCATCAGTTCTCCTTAGCCAGTGTGGTTCGGTTATTACACAAACTAGTCCAATTATTAATATTTGATAAATCAGTGCTATTATCAGAACGAGTTATCAGACAAGAAATATAGAGGATGTTGCTGTTTGCTGAGTCCCTAAGACCGATGAAAGAAATTAGGCTATGCAGGTTCATATTTTTAATCGCTGTCTAGCTCTGACTACAACTCTAGGCCGAGGGCTTCCCTTTGTCTCAAATGGCATGGGATGGCTTTGCCATCTGAATGATTGAAGCATGTAAAGATGGGTCTTGAGACCGGGTCTGGATCTAGACCCGATCCAGCTTGTAGCCCTTATTGGGCCTTACTTAAATACGTGTAACCCTAATTTCTGGTGTTAATGAAGTTCTAAGAGAGAGAGAGTCTGGCGGCTAGTGGGCACCACCTCCTCACCGTGGTTTTTTCCCTCTCGTTGATGGTTTTCCACGTTACATCTGTGTCCGATCTTTATTTCCCGTGTTTCTACTATTTCTAAATGGTATCAGAGCAAGGTTCTAGTTTGTGAAATTTTTTGCCGGCTGTGAAGTTCCGGCCGTGACCGTTCCATTGCGCGCTGCCCTTGTTCCGCCGCCACCACCGCCATTGTTGCCACCGATTCCGGCTGCTCTTGCTGCTGGTTTCTGGCTGCAGCTCGACATCGTTGCCTAGCTCTGCCGCTGCTAGTGTTCTGGTTAATGCTGCCCGTGGTTTCGTTGTCCAGGGTTGCCGTCGGTACTAGTTGGTGATCATGGCTGATTCTTCTTCCTCTACAGTCAAACAGATGTTGGGATCTCAAGAACTGAAAATTTCCCCGTTCAAGTTACTACCATTCGGTTCACCAAGAAAAATTACATTCAATGGTCCACTGCCATCACCATGGGGATTGCTGGTCGAGGCCGTATTGTATATGTGAATGGGAGAAAGGTTGAACCTGTTGCGACTAGTGCGGCTTGGGATACTTGGTTCCTTGAAGACAACCAAGTAAAAACTTGGATTGTCAATTCTATATCTTTTGATATTCAACCTCTCATTCTTCGTAAGAAGACTGCAAGAGATATGTGGATTATTTTGGAACAAATATATGGCCAGAAGAAGAGAAAGATTCGAGTGTATCAACTGATGAAGGATGTGTTACAAATGGGAAGATCTTGACTACTGTTCAGATGACATTGGTGCATTATGTGGCCAAAGAATGGGAAAATAGGATATTCCTATTCTTAGCCTTACTGAACGATGAATTCAAAAATGTAAGGAGTCGAATTCTTAATGCTGAAGAAGCATTTAGTATTGAAGATGTCTACTCCCGTGTGGAAGCTGAAGAACAAAGGCGTTTAGTCATAAGTAGAAGAAAGGAGGAACACATCACATAATGAATGGTCAGCTTTGGTTAGCCGTGCCTCTATGGGAATTGCCCGACCTCCTCAGAAATGTACTCACTGCAAGAAACTAGGTCACACCTTGGAGTTCTGTTGGGACCTGCATCCTGAAAAGAAGAATAGTAAAGGAAGGTTTTCTGGTGGGAAGAAGCCTATTTCTGATGCATCAAACCCTAGTGGAGGCAAAACTTCTATCTCTGCGGAACAGATTCGTGAGCTTCGCGCATATTTGAGTCAGATTGATGTTGGTCAGGCCGAAGCGTCAGATGATGTGAAGGTCAATCATGCACTGGCCATTTCGGGTGAGAAAGGTAATTCTTGTATGGGAGAGTGGATTGTTGACAGTGGTGCCACTCATCACATGTCTGGCAACCCTAAGCTCTTTCACGAATATAAACTGTCTTTGGGAAAGGAACGTGTCTCTCTTGCCGATGGTTCATTTACCTCTGCCGATGGTTCATTTACCTCTGTGGCCTGAAAAGGGAGTCTTTCCTTAAACAAATTTTTAGTGCATGGGGCCTTACATGTTCCTCATCTTCCTTTGAATCTTTTATCTGTTAGTAAGATCACAAAGGAGTTGAATTATGAACTTATATTCTCTGCAAATCGTTGTGTTTTGCAGGACTTGGTTACAGGGAAAAAGATTGGGATTGGTTTGGTGTCTGAAGGCCTATATCGACTTCTTATCCGTGCGGCCACAACTCTTATGACAGCAGTTAGCAGGACCGAGAAGAAGAGGGAAGAGAGTATTCAATTATTTTTGTATTGGCATGAACGCTTTGGACATCTCCCTTTTGGGATTTTGAAACAATTGTTTCTTGATTTATGTTCTAGTTTGAACATTTCTATGTTATCTTGTGATGTGTGTCAGTTTGCTAAACATGTTAGGGTTTCGTACCTAGTTTCTAATAGTCGTGCTAATAAAACTTTCTCCTTGATTCATTCTGATGTGTGGCGGCCTTCGGGAATTCATTCTCATAAGGGTTTTCAGTATTTTATAACTTGCATAGATGATTACTCAAGGAGTACCTTTGTTTACCTGTTGAAAGATCGTAGCGAAGTACCTCATGTTATAGAAACTTCCATCCTTCTAGTGGAAAACCAGTATGGTGGCTCTGTTAAGACCTTTCAGTCTGATAATGCCCGTGAGTATATGTGTCAAACTGTTGAGGAGTTTCTTCGAAAAAAAGGGATTGTTCATGAGACGTCGTGCAACTATACACCTCCTCAAAATAGGGTTGCTGAGAGGAAAAATCGTCAGTTGCTTAATGTTACCAGAGCCCTATTGTTTCAAAGGAATCTTCCAAAACGTTATTGGGGAGATGCGGTTCTTACTAGTGCATACTTGATTAATCGCATGCCTAGTCATGTGTTAAACGGGCGGTCACCACACTCTATGCTTCAAAGGAGTGGTCAACCCTTTCATCTTCCCCCTCGTGTCTTTGGATGTGTTTGTTTCATTCATGATTACAGCCCCAATGTGAAAAAACTTGATCCCAAGTCAATTAAGGGAATATTTATTGAGTATTCTCCTACTCAAAAGGGGTATAAATGTCTAGATCCCACCACTGGTCGTGTTCACGTTACCAAGGTTGTCACATTCTTGGAACATGTCTCCTATTTTGGTGAGAATCCTCTTCAGGGGGAGATGTCAAGGGAAGAGTATTCTCCAAGTCAGGAAATTCAGTTTACAGACTTTTTGGACTACAGGCGCGAAGAAAATCCATCTGTCGACAAAAATCCATCTGTTGAGGTGCTTGAAAAGGAGAAAAAGGGAGAGTCTACTGAGGTGCTTGAACAGGAGAGGAATTGGAGAGTGTTCTACTGGGACGGAAAAGGAATGCAATCGTTTGTTTGGGCAAGTGTACTCTAGGAGAAGAGATTGTACAGACAAGGTGACTGATGGTGATAAGTCTACTCCGAATCCCAATCCTACTTCTTCCCTGGATGACCCAAGTCGTGCTTAGAAGCAACCTGTTGAGGAAGATAGACAGAGAGGAACTGAAAAGGAGGAGCTTCCCATTGCCCTGAGGAAGGGTGTCAGGTCATGTACTCAACACCCTATTGGTAACTGTGTGTCTTATTCTAGATTGAGCACTGATTACAAATGTTTTGTATCCTCTTTGTCTTTGGCTGTGATTCCCAGGAATGTTACAGAGGCTCAAAATGATCCCAAGTGGACTCATGCTATGCAAGAAGAGATGGAGGCCTTGGACAAAAACCAAACATGGGAAGTGGTAGAGATCCCTGAAGCGGCTCATCTGGTTGGGTCCAAGTGAGTCTACACCATTAAGTACAGACCAGATGGGAACGTTGAGAGGTACAAAGCCCGTCTGGTGGCCAAGGAGTTCGGTCAGAAATATGAGATCGACTACTTAGAGACGACGTTTGCTCTTGTTGCGAAGATGAAGACTGTTAGAGTTATTATTTCTTTAGCAGTGTTGAAGGGTTGGAAGATGTGCCAACTTGATGAACCGCCTTTTTCAATGGAGATCTTGAAGAAGAAGTGTATATGTGTATGCCCCCAGGTTTTGAGAGACCTGAAAAATGCTGTAAACTGAAAAAGGCTTTGTATGGGCTTAAAGAGTCTCACCGAGCATGGTTTGAACGTCTTAGACTTGTAATGAGAAAGCATGACTACAAACAAGGAAATGGAGATCATACCCTGTTTGTAAAGAGGATGGAGAGTAAGGTTACTCTTTTGTTAGTTTATGTTGATGATATGATCGTTACAAGTGATGATGAAGAGGAGATAGCAAGATTAAAGGGTTTACTGGTTGCCGAATTTGATCTCAAGGATCTTGGCAAACTGATGTACTTTCTTGGTATTGAGATTGCTAGGTCCAGTACCGGCCTTGTGTTAAATCAACAGAAATACACACTAGATCTATTGGAGGAGACCGGTAAGCTGGGGTGTAGACCAGCTTCTACTCCTCTTGATGCTGGGCACAAGTTGAGCCTTAGAGATGGGGAGTTGCTCTCTGAAGAAGCCAAAGGAAGATATCAATGTCTTGTTAGGAAGTTGATTTATCTTACCCTCACTCGACCAGATATCACTTTTGCTGTGAATGTATTGAGTCAATTCATGCATGCTCCTACTGATGCACACTTAAAGGCTGTGGACAGAATATTGTGCTATTTAAAGAGGAATCCTGGCAAGGGGTTCTTATATGTGAAACAAGAGCCGTTGAGGTAGAAGGGTATTCTGATGCTGACTGGGCAGGTTGTGTTGATACTAGAAGGTCTACCTCAGAGTCCTGTGTCTACTTGGGAGGAAACCTTGTTATCTGGAGAAGCAAGAGGCAAGATGTGTGTTTTCGATCTAGTGCAGAGGCCGAGTATAGAGCAATTGCTATGAAAGTGTCAGAGTTACTATGGCTAAAAATAGTGCTAGCTGATATCGGGATAGAAATTGGAGGACCTATGAAGATGTACTGTGACAACAAATCTGCAATCAACCTAGCCAATAACCCTGTACTACATGACAGAACAAAACATGTTGACATTGATCGCCACTTTATCCGTGAGAAGATTGATGCTAAAGAGTTAATCTTACCTTACATGAAGTCTGAAGATCAAACCACTGATGTTCTGACTAAAGCTCTATCTTCAACTTCTTTTGAGAGGAATGTATCCAAGTTGGGCATGTTTGATATGTATGCCCAACTTGAGGGGGAGTGTTGAAGCATGTAAAGATGGGTCTTGGGTCTGGGTCTGGATCTAGGCCCGATCCAGCTTGTAGTCCTTGTTGGGCCTTACTTAAAGACGTGTAACCCTAATTTCTGGTGTTAATGAAGTTCTAAGACAGAGAGAGAGTCTGGCGGCTAGTGGGCACCAGACCTCCTCACCCGTGGTTTTTTTCCTCTCGTTGAGGGTTTTCCACGTTACATCCGTGTCCGATCTTTATTTCCCGTGTTTCTACTGTTTCTACATGAGCCATTGGCAGGATGGTAGAGTTCAGCATGGTGTGGATTAAAGCCTTACAGGACCTCCTTAAAATTCCTGAACACCCTACTAGGAAGACTGGCATTTTATTGCTTTTTGTCATCTAGAGGGAAGAAATAGGATGAAATGGAGGTCTCCTATCCACTGGCTCGAATCTGATTAAGAAACTGTCACTTCCTCTGTAAGTTTGCGTTTTCAGTTTCCCTTTGTTATTCTTTGATTGAGATTGTGCTTATGAGTGACTTGCTGCATATTTCTTATGCTTTGGTGGTAAAGCAGGAATCTGAAACTCCACATTTACATATTGGATTATCTTTTGCTTCCAGTTTATTATTGGAACATGTTGACTTGTAGTCTCGTATATTCTGATTTGAGTACACATTAGGAATAAGTTTTTAATTTGCATTTTGTATATTTTGATTTGACTTTACATTGGGAGCATGTTTTTACATTCGTATATATGGTGCTGTTTCTCCCTTCATGTGCTTCTAGTTCATGATTGAAACATGTTGACTTGTAATTTCTTATCTTCTGATTTGACTTCATATTAGGAATACATTTTAAATTCTTTCACATATTTTGCTTTGACTTTACATGTGGTGTATCTTCGCATATATGCTGCTGTTTTTCCCTTCATGTGCTTGTGTGTTGTGTCTGAATGTTGTTCATAGATTCATCATATGACTTATTCTTTTTTCTCTTATGGAATTCAGGTTTTGGCAGATTTAACCTTGTTAAATTTTCAGAACTTGCATCATTTATTTTTTATCGTTCGAAAGCTTCTCAAGGAAGTTGGTTCCTCTATGCCAAAGCCTTGTAATGATAATCGTGAACAGTCTTCCATGCTTTCTCGTGGAGGGGGCTTTTTGTGGCAACCTCTTTTTACTACATGTTGCGATGCTTCTGGAGGTCCAACCACCATTATAGATGTTGAATCTTGGAACAAATTGTGCTGCTTACTTCCTGGAGTTATGTGGCCAGCTATAGTGAAGTGCATATCTGAGGGAAAGGCATTCACTGATGATAAGAAATCCCAGGTCTCTCTATCACTTTGCTCATCACATGTTTTTGAGATTAAAGCCTTATCCGTTCATCAGATGAATAAAAAATTTTGTGAGGAAAGGCAGTCGATAGTGAGAGAAAAACTGGTTGGTAGTTGGTACCGATTTGCTGTGTGACGAGTCCTTCTGTTGGAGTACTAACCTGTTCTCAAAATTTTCTGACAAGTAGTTTTAGCTTAAAATTGCTACTTATACTTTGTTACTTAATTTACTTGCTAGGAGACATAACATAACCTTCCTTACGTGAGTGGGCCAGTACATCTGCCGCTTGTGGATGCATGAGCACAATGATACTTCCCTAGCTTCTGAATATTCTTTTCTTTTGTCCCTGCATGCTTATCAAATATTAACTTGAGTTCAAAAAGGATGTTAGTTCTTATAATATTTCTACCCATTGCAAAGAAATGCTTTGACATTGAAAATACCATAACATCACTGTTAGCTACCGGGTCCCAGGTTTCGGGTTGGGTCCATGGGACTGACCTGGTAACAACTATAAAGGGATTAGCTGTTGTAATTAGGGGGCAACACTTCCACTAGAAGGCCATTCCTCGCGGAGGAAGGAACCCTAATCTGGGATTGCGGTTTGAGTGGGTGAGTTTGGGAGTTTACCAGTGTGCTGCAAGAGGCTAACAATTGGTATCAGAGCCAGATGTTGAAGGATTCAAATCAACAAATCATGGAGGGTCAACTAGAAAGGATGGACACTACTTCTTCAATGATTAATCAGACCATGGACAGTGAGAAATTGCAGGCGATGGTCACAGGTTACCAGGTGACGAGAACGATGCTTGAAGAGTTGCTTGGCAAGACGATAACAAGTGTTGCTGTTCCAGAGAACAGGTACTGCATGAGTCAAGAAAATTTTCCTGTTGATAGTAGAAAATGGGCAGAACCTAGAGATGCACCGGAGTTTTTAGACGAGTACGACGATGCTGAAGGTAAAACTGATAATAATAAGAAGAATGTGGATTAGTTTATAGAAAATGTTGGTGAAGATGTGGGCATTGTTCCACTCTCATCGCTGCCCAAGGATGTCGTGTTCTGGAATGCTCAACACCAGGCGCATGCGACCATCACATCGCTAGCACCTAGTAGCAGAGGTGGTAGTTCCACTCATTGCACACCCAGAGATGGCTCCTATTTGGAAAAAAAGAGATGTTAGGAAGATGACTGTATGGATTGGGATAAGAGGACATTGAGGCAGCCAGAGAAACCCCCTTGGGATCAAACCATAGCAGCCATTACAGAGCTGGATTTCGTGGTGAAGTCCTTAGAATTGGATCGGTAGTTAGCAATGGAAGAATTTGGGAATACTGGTACTGTTTGTCACCTCCCAAACCAGCACACATTGTTGACAACCTATGATAGAAGGTTCAGAGATGGAACCTCAGCAAGGGAGTTCAATTCCTTGCTAGTATTACAATATGTTTTTGTTGCAGCTGGCAAGACTTAGAGAGAGAAAAGTTAATCCATTCACTAATCCTAATCTCCATAATAAAGAGATTAGGGTAGAAGAGAGATTTACAAATTACATCAACCAAAGTAGAGAAATGTTTAAAGAGACCTCATAACTATTAAATATTACAAGGAACCACCTAGACACATAAACTCTTCTAATTCAATAGTTTTGATGGCTGTGGGTGACAAGAATGGGGAAAACCCCATTTCTGTGGCAGATTTTATGGCCTCTCAGAGGGAGAGTCTGCCATATCTCTGTAGGATGATAGAACCATTAGATTTGCCAAGTGATGCAGCCATAAATTGTGGAAACCCTCGTAGTCCTGCATTTAAGGACACAAATCAATATGTTGGCGTCGCATCTCAGTTCGTTAAACAGGGGGTTGAATGATGTAAGATAGAAGATCCTATACCACTCAAGGCTATGGAAATGACCTCAAATCAGAGGAGGTTTCAGCATCCCAGTTCTTGAAGCCATCAGACATCATTTTTTTGCTTTGGTGGTATCACTATTGTGAGTATGGAAAAGCTATTCCTTTAATGCATGGGGACCAATCATGAAAATACAAAACAATGCTCATTCTTCCAAGCAGGGGTGTTTCTTCGACGAATTTTTTCTTTTCTTTCACAACAATGGTCAAGACTCAAGAGTGGCAGCATTCACAGGGTCAAGCAGGCATGTTACACCCTCCCACACACTTCAGTATAATAGCACTTAGCAGTTCATGGTGGGGGGAACCAATAGGTTTCACCCCACTCTGAAAGAAGGATATCCTAGATGTCATCAACAAACACCCACTCTACGGGGCACTCAAAGTCTGGTTATGCTCGAAGGGCCAATACTTAGTTGCAGAACGTAACAACTTTCATGTGACGATAGAGTATTGTTGCAAAGAAAAGGCATGTGTGGTATTTGGGTCAAGCCCAAATAAAACCAGGATACCGAGGGTAAAGATGATATAGTAAATTCAAGTGTTGGTCAAACTGGTGCCCCCATCATCAGGTTCACGCTTGAGAAGTTTGATAGTGGCAAAAGGCGTCCCATCTTGTGGTCGATGTCCACAGAGTTGAGGCCTATCGAATGGACTAAACCTTCTAAGGTGCCCAGCTGTGAAACTGAAAAGGTGCTGTTGGATGATATAGGGAGTCCTGTGGTCAATCATTTGCTCTCAGATATAGAAGTTTGGGTTTCCTACACTCAGGAGAATCTTGAGATTTTTGAGAATATTGGAAGCTCCTCAGTAGTGGGAGTGTAGGGTTGCTTATCTCCTTGCCAACAACGAGACTAGTGGAAGAAATACTTATCATAGAGTTATCCTCGAGGAGGATGTTTCCAAAAGATAGTCAATGGCTTTAGTATGACTTTACGCAGCTGCCAAATGATGGTTCAATCATGTGCTATACTTACGCTTTGTTTGGATGGAAGGAAATGAAAAGAAAGGAAAAGAAGGGGTGGAAAGGGAATATGAAAGGAAAGGAAAGGAAAGAGGTGATTATAAAGCTTGTCTGGATAGAAAGGAAAGGAAAACATATAATTTATATTACTTTACAATAATACTCTTAACATTCAATTCTAGAAGTGTAAAGGAACACAATGAACAACGGCAACCCATTGTCCAATGGCGGTGATGGTGACTCGGCGATGGTTGGTATGGTCTGAGACTCTGAATGGGGAAGATTACCATCCAAGTCTCGAGTAGTGGCAGGCGTCGGAGTCTTGACCAGTGATGGGGAGGGAGAGAAAGAGCCACACAAGGTCAAGGGAAATGGATAGACTTTTCCTTTCCTTCCCAATCCCTCCAATTTTGGGGGATTGAATTTACATTAGAGCATCTTTTCCATTCCCTCCCTTTCCTTTTCCTTCATTTGCAACCAAACAAATTTTTTACTTTCCTTTCCTTTCCTTTCCTTTCTTTTTAATTAGTCAACCAAACAAAGGATTGATTGTTCAATCCTTTCCGTTCCCTCCATCCAAACAGGGAGCATCCTTGATGGCTGGCCCCCAACTACCTCAAAACGCTTGGACACTGAACTTGTTTTGATGTGTTTCAAGAATGCGTTGGCTGATGCTGAAATTGAGACTCAATCAATGGGATACTTGGAGGAACATAGCAAATTACCTAGAGATGGTTTAGATGCTTATGTCGCCATGGGAAAAGACAAGTATGTGCTAGAAGTATCAGAGGATGTTCATGGGAAAATTTCTACAAAACATCAGCTTCACTCTTCAAGGAAGGACACATGGTTTACTAGGCTAGGTACCATCCCAACTGTAGTGAAATCTTGGAGAAGTTCTAATGGCATGATAGAAATTGATGGAAGTATCATCAAGGCCTTTGGCTCCACAAGTGAATCCTCAAACATCAATAGTGACTTATGGCTATACTCACGTGCATATGGCAGACCAATCATTAAATACTATGATGGAACCAAACCTGCACTTTATGTACAAAGCAGTTTGATACAACCACCAATGTTAGGGGCATGCCACACCGCCTCCATATCTGTGGGATATATTTCCTTCCGGGGTAATGGAAAACCATTCCCATATAAGCCCTATTGTGTTGGCAAAGAGGCCTTGTTCCTTATCTACATGGGATCGAGTGATGGACTGCTCAATGCTGATCAGGACAAGTTTTACCTTGGAGACAGACCAACATACAAAAGAGTATTGCAAGAAACCAGATTGAAGGATTGCAACCAAAGCCGTAAGGGTGTAGATGTAGACAGGATTGAAGTTTTGCACTTGAATTGGCCATTCCTTTTCACTTTAGTTGAGGTGAAGAAACCTGAGGCCGAGATGGCAGCAACTCATATTGCAGAACACCTAGGTAAAGTGAACATAATTTCCCCTTTTCACTAGATGGAAAGAAGACATGGAGCCCTGTAATAATTTCAACATTACTTTTCTGGCCCTGGATTTTGTGGTGATGTGAAACTACATCAAGGCTGAGGCCTATAATTTTACCAAGTATGATGCTAATAGAGGCCATGTGAAAAAACTATGAAAGATAAGGTGGACGGTGGGACTGAGAGCCGCCAGGATCAAGTTTGACTTGTCTCGCCAGGACTTGTGCCATACATTGAGTGCACTGTTTGGCTCTACCCTTCCCAGATGACATTCAAATTATACAAACTTCTTGAAGACCCAAGAACTACTGTCTATGGAACTGCGTACATTCACGTGGAGCAAGAAACACCAAGGGAGAATTTGCCAGGCCAAGCAACGAGAACATATACTGTCACACCCCAACCTTTTGACCCTCAAAAGTTTTTTTTTTTCTAAACATAAAGCGTTGAGGTGCGACGACACAACAATTCAAAAAGGAGGGAGCTATGTCATTCGAACCAATGGGGCAAACTTTCATTTATATAACAATTTCAGTTCATACAAAATCACATCTATGTGTATGACAAAAATGCCTCAAACCATATGACTGATGCCTAACAAAAACAAGACATCAATCTAACCAAAACAAGACGCGCCGACACTACAAAAGACCCAAAACCTCCCCAGTAGAATGTGAGTGAAGTCATCTGATCAACCTACTACCCTGGGTCTGCCAAAACTTGAAAAAGGAAACAACTGAAGGCTTAACCTTCGCAGTATGGCAACAAGCCAGGTAAATCCCTAAACCTTTTAGGTAGGGCTCACATATGAGATATAACAATTACGAAACAACCTATATCATGTTGTGGTAGGGCACACAGTCACATAATTTGCCAAGAAGCTCCTCACATATACCACAACATACAAAGGCCACAATATCACATTCAATAGCCACACACAATTTAGGCATAACGCATCATTCATATCACTTCATCCACATTCTTTTCTTTTACACTAGCTTTAATGAATAGACAGTTCTGGTGGGTGCAAACACAGGCACGTGCACACCGCGGGCGGCCTACAACCGGGAGACAACCCCCGTGGTGGCCTAAAATAGTATGGATCCATTCCTGCTGCAGTGGTAGAGCACTCGTCCATGGATGTGTGAATTCCAAGGAGAGATACTCAACCTTCCCTAGAACACCCGGTTTGGGAAGGCGGGAGCCCAACGATCCAAGCACATCACGCAACAATACCCTGGGGCCTTGCCCCGCCACCGACTGCGCTCCGAACAGGCGAGACCAGTGGCGAAGGCGGGACAACTCCCAAACACATTGCCACAACCCACTGGCCTCTCATATCTTATTGTCTCTTATCATTATGGACACACATTCACAAAATGACCGGCTAGCTCATGAGGTTGGTTCACTCCACGAGTGCACCCATACCTCCAAATGCCTTCACACGAGGGCTACACATATCATTAACATTCTTAGCTAGCTGTCATAACAATACGGGTACAACTACCATTCAATCTCATACAATGGCATTATTGCCTACGGCAATGCATATGCAACAAAACACAACATTCACATTTATCGAAATTCACATTTATCAAATAAATCGATTACATTTTTCAAAACTTAGTCAAATCCCGGAGAGTAGTTTCGATCCGTGATTGACTCGTAGCTGTCCTATACAATTATCATTCTATGATGCTCTCTAATGCATAATCGGAGTCGCGGAGATTCTCGACTCGGTACCCCACCCTCATCTATCCTAAGCAGTTATCAATTCTAGCATGCACATGCAAATGCGTAATAGTTTTCAAAACAAGCTTCTAATAGCTCTCCAAAACAAAACTTATCACATAACAAATCATTCGCATGCGTACATACATTCACTCACAAAACAATCGTTCAATCACATCACAATCGTAGGATCCCATGATCCCGAAAACACACATTCACATGTTGGCCCCAGGCACAGATTTGCCTGGAATGCCGCCATACTTGTTGCGCGTCCACAAAACACTTCAAAATGCCTCAAGCTTCACGTCTTGTTGCTCAAAGTCTACTGGACGTGTCTAGTGTACCTGCAAACATAAGCAAGTGATAAGATTTCCACTTATTTCGCTTACAATCTATACAAATGTAAAATATAATCATTGAGGCATGTCATCACCTCAAGAAGGTGTCGACGGGTAGTGTCGACCCACAAAGCCCTCCAATAGGCTTCTTCTCAACTCCTTTAGGTTGTCACCAAATGATTTAAGCTCCACGCTTTCGATTGAACCAATCACTAATATGTTTCTCCCTTGCTTCCATAGTTGAGGCGTCTTCCCAATAATTACACTCATCTACTCTCTCCCAACCAACAATGCAATACGCCCAATGACAATCCCAAGTGCTACATGTTCACTAAAGTGATTCTAAATCTTGTTAACCCCATCAAATCTCTACCATGTTTCCAAATAGCTTCGAGAATCAACTTATCATGCTAAAAAAGTCATTATAAGCATGGATCATCGCCTCTCTAAAAAAAAACATAAATCCTAAATCATAAATTCTTAATTCTAGCATGCTCAAACAATAATTACACTTGCTCCAATAAACAATATACAACAATCTAGGCTCGATTAGACCTTGCTCACCCCAATTATAAAGTCTTAGCTGCTGCAGTCCTCCCGGCAGCCACTTCACAAATTCGAGTGATCCTCAAGCGGCTAAAATCCTTCTTTGCCACCACCACCAACACATTCTAGTCATTGTTATGAGGAGAGAATGCGTCTCCAAACTGCACTCCAATCCAACAGCCACCAAAGAGTCAAAATCGATGAAAAGGGAGGTTCAAGAGAGGGGTTTGTCATTTGAAGGAGGCAGTCGGTTGAGAGGGATAGGTTCTGTCACACCCCAACCTTTTGACCCTCAAACAATTTTTTTTCCAACATAAAACATTGAGGTGCGACTACACAACAATTCCAAAAGGAAAGAACTATGCCATTCGAAACAATGGGGCAAACTTTCATCTATATAACAATTTCAATTCATACAAAATCACATCTATGTGTATGACAAAAATGCCCTAGACCATATAATTGATGCCTAACAAAAACAAGATATCAATATAACCAAAACAAGACGTGTGCGGGCACTACAAAAGACCCAAAACCTCCCTAGTAGGATGTGAGTTCAACCATCTGATCAATCTGTTGCTCCGAGTTCACCAAAACCTGAAAAATAAAACAACAGAAGACTACAACAAGCCAGGAAAAACTCTAACCCTCTTAGGCAGGGCTCAAATATGAGATAATCACAATTATAAAAACAAATCATCATCGTGTCGTGACAGGGCATAGTCACATGATTTGACGAGAAGGCCCCTCACATAGACCACAACATGTAAAGGCCACTCAATGGCCACGATAACACAATTCCATTCACATGCAAGACATGCATAAACATATCATTCCCATTCATTTCATTCACATGCACATCATTCACATACATTTCATTCATATTCTTTTCATTTTCATTAGCTTCAGTGAATTGACAGTTTCTATGAGTGCAAACACAAGCATGTGCACACCGCGTGCGACCTACAGCCGGGAGACAGCCCCTGTGGTGGCCTGTTTGGATCCATTTCCGCTGCAGCGGTAGAGCACTCGTCCATGGATGTGTGAATTCCAATGAGAGATACTCAGCCTTCCCTAGGACACCCAGTTTGGGAAGGCGAGAGCCCAACGCTCCAAGCACATCACACAACAATATCCTGCGGCCTTGCACCGCCTGTGCTCCGAATAGGCGAGACCAGTGGCGAAGGCGGGACAACTCCCAAACACAATGCCACAACCCACTGGCCTCTCATCTCTTATTCTTTCATTCTTATCATTATAATTGCACATTTACAAATTGACTGGCTAGCTCATGAGGTCGGTTCACTTCACGAGTGCACCCACACCTCCAATTGCCTCTACACGAGGGCTACACATATCATTAACATTCTTAGCTAGCCGTCATAACAATACGGGTACAACTACCCTTCAATCTCATTCAATTGCATTATTGCCCACGGCAATGCATATGCAACAATTCACAACATTCACATTCTTCAAAATTCACATTTATCCAATACATCGATCACATTTTTCAAAACTTAGCCAAATCACGGAGAGTAGTCTCGATCCGTCATTGACTCATAGCTGTCCTATACAGTTATCATTTTAGGATGTTTTCTAATGCACAATCGGGGTCGATGAGATACTCGACTCGATATCCCACTTCATCTGTCCTAAGCAGTTATCAATTCTAGCATGCACATGCAAATGCGTAACAGTTTTCAAAACAAGCTTCTAATAGCTTTCCAAAACGAAACTTATCACACAGCAAATCATTCACATACATACATTCACTCACAACACAATCGTTCAATCACATCACAATTATAGGATCCCATGATCCTGAAAACACACATTCACATGTTGGCCCCAGGCAAAGATTTGCCTAGAATGCCACAATACCTGTCACGCGTCCACAAAACACTTCAAAATGCCTCGAGCTTCACATCTTGTTGCTCAAGTTCTATTGGACATGACCGGTGTACCTGCAAACATAAGCAAGTGATAAGATTTCTACTTATTTCGCTTTACAATCTATACAAGTGTAAAATATAATCATTGATGCATGTCATCGCCTCAAGAGGGTGTCGATGGGTAGTGTCGACCGACAAAGCCCTCCAATAGGCTTCTTCTCAACTCCTTTAGGTTGTCACCAAATGATTTAAGCTCCGTGCTTACGATTGAACCAATTACTAATATGTTTCTCCCTTGCTTCCATAGTTGAGATGTCTTCCCAATAATTACACTCATCTACTCTCTCCCAACCAACAACGCAATACGCCCATCGACAATCGCATGAGCTATGTGTTCACTAAAATGATTCTAAATCTTCATAACCCCCTCAAATCTCTACCATGTTTCCCAATAGCTTCGAGAATCAACTTACCATGCTAAAAATGTCATTATAAGTGTGGATCATTGCCTCTCTAAAATAATCCTAAACTTTCCCCAAAAAGCAAAGGCGCTAACATATATCCTAAATCATCAATTCTTAATTCTAGCATGCTCAATCAACAATTATACGTGCTCCAACAAAAAATATTCGACCATCTAGGCTCGATTAGGCATTGCTCACCCCAATTTAAGAGTTCAAACTGCTGCGATCCTTCCGGCAGCCACCTCAAGCGTTCAACTTCCCAAATGACAAAAATTGTGCAATGCCGCCACCCACAACGCCATCTAGTTGCTGTTATGAGGGAAAAAAAATGCGTCCCCAAGCTGCCAACCAACCAAACAACCATAAATAGGGTAAGATTTAGTGAAAGAGAGGTCAAAAAAAGGGGTTTGTTGTTAGAAGAACCCCACGGTTGCTGCGAGGGTGGCTGAAGACGAGTGAGAGAGAGGGTTCGGGCAGAGGGGAGAGACAAACAAAGAGGGGAAATCGAGCGGGGGAAATGGGGGAGATGGTGAGGAGGATACAGAAGGGACGAGGAGAGAGCTGGAGCACGAAGGGAGAGAGAGAGAGAGAAATCGTGCAGGTAGAAGGAGGGCGCTGACGGAAAGGAGAGAAGGCTGCGCAGGAGGGAGGAGGAGAAGAAGGAAGAGGAAGGAGGAGGTGGAGAGAAGTCGGAAGCCTCACCTGAGCGCCACCGCTGCCGTTCTCGTCACCGCCCTGCACCAACCTTCGTCTTCTTCTTCTTCGTTGCACTGGCACGAGAGGCAACAAAGGGGGACTGAGAGGAAGGCGAGGGAGAAGAGGGAAAGACGAGGGAGAATAGGGCGTTGGGCTCATGTGCAGGTGGGTTCGGGTCCAGGTCTGGACCTGATCCGGCCCACCTACAAAAGACGAGTGTTGTAGGTTCGGTTGGGGGAAAGGGAAAAACAGTGAGGGAGTGAGATTGACGATAGGAAGAGGGAGAGTGGTGAGGGAGAGAGAGCGTGGGCAAAGAGGGTGCAGACAGAGGGGAGGGGCAGATAGAGAGGGCGAGAGAGTGTGGGAGTGGCGGAGGAAGGGGCACAGAGAGCTGTCGGGAGAGAGCTCAGATTAGAGAGGGAGGCGACAGAAAAGAGCCGGGGATGGAAGGGGGGGTCGACAGAAAACAGCGAGGGAAGGAGGAGGAGAAGAAGGAAGAAGAGAGAAAGAGGCAGGGGAATGACAGGGCTCACCTCAAGCGCCGTCGCCGCCGATCCTTCTTCTGTCTCCTTCTTCTCTGCGTCGGGTTGCCTGCGGCTGAGAGGGCAACGAAGGGGGAACCGAGAGGAAGACGAGGGCGAAGAGAGAAAGACGAGGGAGAAGAGGGCGACGTCGGGACCCTCACTCAAGTGGGTTCGGGTCCGGGTCTGGACCCGCCCTAGCCCGACCTGAAAACATAAAGCGTTACATATAGGATGGGAACACTGGTCACATTGAAAGCACAAAAATGCAGCACAACACTAGTAGGGAGAACTACCCTCATTCGCCGATAGTTCCTTCTCAAATGCTCCCACCTTGAGGACAAGGTGTTGTTCAAAGGGGGGAGTGTTGTTAGCTACCGGGTCCTAGGTTTCGGGTCAAGTCCATGGGACTGACCTGGTAACAACTATAAAGGGAGTCGGCTGTTGTAATTAGGGGGCAACACGTCCATTAGAAGGCCATTCCTAGGCCATTCCTCTGGGAGGAAGGAACCCTAATATGGGATTAGGGTTTGAGTAGGTGAGTTTGGGAGTTTACCGGTGTGCTGTATCTTCTTGTATCCAACCTTTGTTAGCAGGAGGCTAACAATCACACATATCTAGGGCTCTGATAGTACTTACGGTTACAAGCTTGAAGGCTGTTTCATATCCAAATCCAGTTGTGTTTTGTGGATGCCTTTACCTTTATAGACCACCAATGCAAGCCCACATCTGGCCTCTATTTACTATCTTCGTTAGCCTCTTGCTTTCTTGTTTGCAGTAAAGCATTCGAATATGTGACTGCATGGGTACACATGTGATTGTAAGCATATTAACTCGTTCCTGAAAGCATATTTTGCAGGTGCTCTCTTAAATTTGACTTGCATATGTAATCCACAATCTGCATAATCTACTTAATATTATTTGTGCATTAGATTAGGTTCTACCAATGCAAGCCCACATTTGGCCTCTATTTGCTATGTCGTGCATTCTTGTTTGCAGTCACAAATTTGAATATGTGACTGCATGGGTGTGCAACTGTGCATGTGATTGTAAACATATTAACAGGTTCCTGACAGCATATTTTGCAGGTGTTCGTTTAAGTTTGAGTTGCAATCCACAATCTACATAATCTACTTAAAACTATATGTGCATTAGATTGAACTAAAAGCACATAATAGAGGCAAAGACCAATGGCCAATATTGCACCAAAGATACAACAGAAGTTCAAAAGTTCTTCTCCGCAGTATATCCACAAGCATGATTATTTTGAAGTCATCAGGACAAAAAGTCGGACCACGACCATCTTGATATGCTGTAGCCTGTATACTATATAGTTCTATGCACAATTATTCATTATCGCCTTATGTAATTTTTAATGATGCATTTATCTCTTTTCACTATTCCATTCAAAACTTTATCTTTGTTTATATGCATATGATATGTGTGGAATGCTTTCCATGTTTATGGAGCATGAGTTGATCTGCTAGATATGTTGTTAAGAACCTTCATAGATAGTTATTGCCATGTCATGCTCTGAAGCATCTTTTTCTTGTCTTTCAGATGACTAGTGTCCGGTTAATGGAAGCTCTTCCTGTTATTTTTGAAAAGCTCAGAAATTCTGAACTTTTCTGCTTTGCAGCATCCAAGCTCGTTTTTCCTGGGCCTTTTGACTTCAAATGGTTGCGTGATCTGATTGACTGGGGAAAATCATCACTCCTTGTAATAAAAAAGCACTGGAAACAGTGCCTTTTTTTGTTGCTTAATCTGTTCAAAAAATTTTCTCTTGCCTATTCTGCTCAAGTAATTGGGAAAATAGAAGAGCTTGTATCTTGTGGTCAGTTCCTCCTCTTCCGCTAGTGTTCATATGTTTTTTGGTATTATTTTTTGTCGTGGTTTTCTTAAGCGTAGCTTGTTTCCTTTGCTTTGGCTGCAGATGCAGATACAGATGCAATTAGTGAGATACAGGTGCAAATATCTCGTCTCTCTGTTTCATTATGTACTGATGCTGTCCATACTGTTGAGAAAAGGAGCAGTGAACCAGATTATTCATCTCGTCAAAATTCTTTACTGGAGGTCTCAAATAAATTTGTTGCTGAGGCTTCTAGATTGGCACCTGCTGATGCTCATGTCTCTGATGCAGTGACAAAACCTGAAGAACCAAAGGAGGTGGTAATTCTCTCAGATGATGAGGCAGATAAAGCTACTAGTTCAGCTGAGCTAGATGGAGCTTCTGACATTCAGTCAGGTAAGCTGATATTAGACCAGGAGGACTTCAGTAAAGACATCTTAGCAGAGGATAATCTTTTAAGTGCTTCAAAGAAAGTGTTAAGTACAACTTTGGTTCCAAAAGTTAAAGGAATCTCAGAGGTTTTGCCAGAGGCTGGTAATTCATGCATAGATTCGAAGACTGCTTCTCGTAAGCATATCACAAGTAGACGTGACTCCCCAGATAATTTTGACACCAATAATCTTGATAGCATGAGATCTTCTGCCCAAGTAAAGCCTGTAAACAATACCACCATAATTAAAACTCTCCAGAACGATTCCGTAGAATGTGGTAGAATATCCTTGGATGAAAAGGATGAAGCCGTCATACAGAAGTTGGTACACACTGAAGGTGAATCTACTGGATCCACTGGCAACTGTGAGAGGCGCCAATCCTCAATGCTGTCCAAATTTTCCATGGTAATTCCTAAACGGCAACTTATTCAACTTGGAGTTCCTTCAGGAAGTAAAATCAGTAATCTTCATAAACAAGAGTGTCCTCTCAGACGATTTAGGCCAGTGAGGCTTGATGACTGGTATAAACCAATTTTGGAAGTTGATTACTTTTCAATTGTGGGCTTAACTGCTGAAAATAATGATGGGAATGGAATTGTGTTGAATTTGGCAGAGGTGCCAACATATTTTGATTCTCCGCAACATTATGTGGAAATTTTCCGTCCACTGGTGTTGGAAGAATTCAAGGCTCAGCTTAGAAATTCATATGTGGAGTCCTTTTCCTCTGATGAGGTGTGTTCTGGTAGTCTTCGTATAATCTCAGTCGAGAGAATTGATGATTTTCATGTGATTAGATGTCTTCCTGATGCTTCTGAGTCCTTCACATCTAGAACTTTTTATGAAAATGACCTAGTTTTGTTGACAAAGGAGCCCTTCCAAAGTGCCTTCCAGGCCTTTCATGCAGTTGGCAAGGTAAAGTTTTGCAGTATGTCTTAACTCTCTATCATGTTCTGCAGTTATATCTGTACTTGATATTGTGTCTATGCATTTCAGGTGGACAGGAGAGAAAAAGATAACAAAAGCAGGTCAAATGTATTGGTTATTAGATTTTACTTTTCAGGTGGTTCTGCACGTTTAGCTAAAGCAAGAAGGCTTCTCACTGAACGAAGCAAATGGTGTGTGACTAGGATTATGAGCATTACATCTCAAGTTCGAGAATTCCAGGCACTATCCTCATTGAATGACATTCCAATATTGTCAGTTATCTTGAATCCATATGATTCAAAAGCAAATGATGCTGGTTCCAGAAATATAAATCTGGGTAGACTTCCAGAAGCAATCCAACAAAAGTTGAAGTCATCATTCAATGATGGTCAACTTCAAGCAATTAGCACTGCCATTGAAAGGAGTGGCGCATCAGGAACCTCCGGGTTGCAACTTATTCAAGGCCCACCAGGTATTACCTTCTCTGAGATCTTTCTAACATATATTTGGAAGTAGTTCATGCTAAACTGTTTAGTTAATACATGGTGAGTCGTTTCCCTTACTTAGGAACTGGAAAGACGAAGACGATTGTTGGTATAGTGAGTGCATTACTTGCCTTAGATGCCACTCAGAAGATTGATCAGCAAAAGGCACAAGGTAGCAATGGAGTGTGGGAAAGTAATTCTAAGAGGCTCAGTAACCAATCTGTTGCAATTGCAAGAGCATGGCAGGACGCTGCCTTGGCAAGGCAGGTGGCTAAAGAAGGAGACAACATGGCTACAGTGTCAGTTGGAAGTTTTAAAAGAAAGAGGGTGCTAATTTGTGCTCAATCTAATGCAGCTGTGGATGAACTGGTATCAAGAATTTCAAGGGATGGCCTTTATGGAAGTGATGGTTTGATTTACAAGCCTTATTTAGTTCGCACTGGCAATGTGAAAACTGTTCATCCCAATTCCATGTCATTTTTCATTGATACATTGGTCGAACAACGTTTGGCAGAACAAAGGATAAATGAAGGTGATATATCAAATGATGTAAACTTGGGTTCAACTGTGCTTAGATCTGAATTGGAAAAGTTAATGGAGCGTATTCAGTCTTTTGAAGCCAAGCGTGCAAAATTCCGAGATAATTCCGAGCTAGAAACAAGGACAAAATTAGGAGAAATGGCTGCTGAAGATGATGATCTGGAAGACATGTCTGAGGCAGCAACAGAGGTGACATTACAGAGACTTAATGCAAAAAAGAAGGCAATCTATCGAGACCTATCAATTGCTCAGGCTCGAGAAAGGAAAACTTTTGAGGAGAGCAGATCTCAGAAACTTAGGTTACGGAAATGTATTATCAGGGAAGCTGAGATCTTGGTGACCACTCTTAGTGGCTGTGGTGGAGATATTTATGCAGTTTGCTCGGAATCCATTTCCTCAAACCGGTTTGGAAGACCGTCTGAGGAGTTTTTGTTCGACGTAGTTGTGATTGATGAAGCTGCTCAAGTACGATGTTCTGTACATCTTCTTTTTCTTGTTCATATAACCAGGCAATATAGTTGCACAAAATATATTTATGTGGCACAAAATGTGTTTCGTGTGTCTCTTTGTATGCACACACACACTCACACACCCACACACTCACACACACAAAGTAAAAATTTATACCGTGTTTTCAATGATAAAAGCTCCAAAAACATGTGGAATGAAGAAAAAGAATTCACTTGATGTTTTGGCCGAAATATTCTTCTGAGATTAAAAAAAAAAATACTAAATACTGATATACTTTAGGTTTTTTGGGTTTCTTTAAGTCTCTTCAAAGTTTATAATACAATAAAATTAGTAAGAAGCTTGAAATTTTCATTATTTTCTCTAATTTCTATATTTAAATTTTTTTTGAATTTCCGAGAAAAAAAATCGATATAATACCTGAGGAAATGTCACTAATAAGAACTCAAGAATGATATCTGTGAGCATGATACATGTATGTGTTTATCTTAGTAGCCAAAAGCATGCCTAGGCCCTAGGCACCCACATTTTTTGTCTAGGCTAGGAACTTAGGCAGTCAAGTTTAAAAGAAAAAAAAATAGACGACCTTTTCCTTTAACCTTTCTTTATTCTTTTTCTTCTCCTTCTCCTTCATCCTTTCAATCTTTCATCTCTTTTCATTTACTGTTTTTGGCCCAATTACACACTGCCTAGGCCTTTTTTTAAGGTCCACTGCCCATTCCTGCCTAGTGCTTTTGATTACTTGGATGTGCATGTGTGCATGTGCATATGTGCTAACGGGGTTTTTGTTATTCTGGTCTCTTTCTTTCACTAGAAACTATGCCTTGGATTAAAAAAGCAGAAAATTTGAGGAAAATATTTTATTAGAATTTGCTTCTTGTGACACTTGAGATCATGATCTATTGCTTGCGGTTAAGTCGGGTTCGAGGATAGCTTATTGGGATGAGTCAATTTGGAGGATAAGTGATTGGAGTCTAGCATGTGCATCCGAGAGATTGAAATTCTGGTACATGTTTATAGGTCTGCATAGCTTTTCTGAGATATTGTCTATGCAGAACATGATTTTCATAATGAAGTTAGGATTATGCTTTGAATGTAATTGCTGTTAAAGGTTCACCTCAAAATGATGAGACTAGAGGGTGAACCTTCTTGGAATTAGATCCTATATCCCTCTCTCTCTCTCATATATATATATATATATATAGCAAGACAAATTGTAATCAGGATTATGTTGTGATTGTAATTGCTGTTGAAGGTTGACATTGACCTCAAAATTATGAGACATGGAGGGTGCACTTTCTTGGAATCAAAATCTCTCTCTCTCTCTCTTTATATATATATATATAGGAAGAAAATTTGAAATGAGCTGGCTCTTAGATGTTGCTGGATGACTAAATATTAGAAATCCACCACTAGAGAAACATTAAATCATCACTAAAAACATCATAAGCCATTGCCACATCATTAACTGTTGCTAATATTTCGTAGCGGTGATGAATTTTAAATATTTAACCATCCAGCAACATTTGACAGCCAACTGATTTCAACTCCTATATATAAAATTCATAGTCACAAGTTTTTTTTTTAAAAACATGATAAATTAAATTTCCGTTTAAAACTAAAAAAAATGCATTTTTTTAAAAAACACATTAAAAATGAAAAAACACTTTTTCCTCATTTTTTTATTTTTTTCACTTTTTTCATTTTTTTAATGCCAAAAAGTTTTTTTTTTCTCATTTTCTATTTTTTATTTGTTGGAAATCGACTTATCTTTTGATGTTTGTGTTATTAATTTCTCACTTATTTTATTTTTTTCTCATTTTTATTTTTTAAAATTTTTAAAAATCTACTGTATTTTTCCCTTTTTTCGTTTTTTTTAAGCTTGCCATATTATACCCGAAAAAAACCTCGCCGTTTAAAACTCTGAAACGTTATTTGTGGCTAATATATTTTATATATATATATATATATATATATATATATATATATATATATAGAGAGAGAGAGAGAGAGAGAGAGAGAGAGGATTTTATGGCTTTCTCCTTTGGCCTCTCACAACATACCACCCAATGCAATGTTTCAGTTGGTGTGTTTAATCATATCCACTCATCGAGCAGCTATGATTGGCTGGAGCTCAAGATGGTCGGAGGATTTCAGCAACTCGCAGAACATGTGTTTTGTTCGACAAAAGCATGAAAAAGAAACGTTCAAAACAACTCAGCCGAAAGAAATGTGAAAAACCACATTTTCTTGAAAAAAAAATGCCAAAACAAAAAATATGTAAAAAAAAGCATGTTTTATTCATTTTTTCACTTTTTTGCATTTTGTTTCACGTTTTTTAGTTACGAGATCTTTATTTTCACATTTTTTTTTAGTTTTTCAACTTTTTTAAATTTGGTTAGATTTTCCCAAGAAAAATAACTTTGCTGCATTCTACCTACGAAAAACCTTATCATTTTATACCGGAAAATGATATTTGTGGTAATTGTATATATCTCCCACCAATGTTATCACTGTCGTATCGTGTATCGGTCGGGCCGACCTATACGCCGTATCGTAACGTATCGTAAATGTATCGTAAAATTATTTTTTTAATTTGTAAAAAATATTAAAAATTTATAAAAAATAGAAAAAAAATCAGAAAAATTCTAAAAAAATCCGAAAAAACTAGTAAAAATCAGAAAAATTCAAGAAAAATGTATTTAAAGGAACATTCATCATTCATGTATATGAAGTATGACCTGTGAGCTATGCATATGAACAAGACATTCCAAAATAAGAAATCAAACATTCAAAAAACAAAATAACATACTAAACAACCTAAGAGTATTCAATTACATCACAATTCATAAGTTCAAAAGTCAAAACTCAGAACATATTGACATAGTTTTCAAAACTCAAAACAAAAAGCATCGTCAATCGTCATTTGCATCATCATCTTCATTCTTCATCATCATCTTCACTTCCTTCATTAACTTCTTCTTCTATCCCCTCTGTTGCAAATGGAATGTCACCAACATTCCATTGCTCCCCCCCAGCCTCTCCTTCTTCAACAATCTCTGCTGCTCCTTCAACATTCAAAAAATCAAGATCGTCCTCATCAAGTATTGCAGCTGGTTCTTCTTTAACCCAAGAATCTAATATATCAAAATGGTCAATGAAGATAGGATCATATTTATTGTGATGCTTCCTCGTAGATGTTGTTTCTAGTTGCCTAACAAGAGAAAAAATTAACAAATTGTTAGAGATTAAAATATATATTAGAATTTGATATTCTTGTATAACAAAACAAATGTTTACCTTTGTCTCAACTTCATATTATAACGAACATAAACAAGGTCATTCAACCTTTTATGTTCCAGCCTATTCCTCTTCTTACTATGGATGTGCTGAAATACACTTCAATTTCTTTCACATCCAGTTGCACTACATGTTTGACTGAGTATTCTAATTGCAAGCTTCCTTAATTCTGGGCAATCAGGCCCAAACCTTTCCCACCACAAATCTAATAACAGATGGAAAGTAAAAATGTTGTCAGAAATAAATATATGAGAAGGTAGAATAAGTGCTAAAGAACAAAAAGTATAAAGTTTCTTTTTCTAATACCTGGACGCATAGTTGTCCTGCATCGAACTGCTGTGTCTCTCGCCATGGTACCAGAAGCCGTATCATATTTGTTGATCGACATATGGATAGCGTCTTGTTCTTTACTATCACTTACTAATACATCAATGCAATCCAACATGCCATACTCGACCTCTCTGTCCTTCTTAAAAGTGGGAAGATATCTAATAGCAGGATTTAGGTAGTAGGCTGCTGCATGAAGTGGGCGATGAAGTTGTCCAGACCACCTTTCATCTATAATCTTCCATATAGGCATGTACAACTTCTTTTTTCCCTTCATATTATCTCTAATGGCCTCCTTGGCTCTATCCATAGACTCGTATAAATATCCAATAGAAGGTCTATCTTCACTATCAACTAATCTGAGGACTTTCACTAGAGGTATACAAATCTTCAATAAGTGCACACATGATTCCCAAAAGTCAACATCGAAGATGGTATCCACAACTGTCGCAGCCTTTCTCTTATAGGCATGTGGATATGCAACCCAATCATCACTTGAAAACATCTGCCTGAGAGAAGATCTTTGCTTGACTATACCCTGCACAGTCAAAACATTTGTAGCAAACCGTGTTTGTGCAGGTCGAATCAATTCAGCCCCATTTGTGAATTTCCTCATCAAATTCAAGACATAAGCATGATTGTAAATAAACTTCGTGATTTCTTGGCATCTGTGAACTGTCAACTTCATATCATCCCTTTCACCAAGATCCTGAAGCATAAGATTTACACAGTGAGCAGCACATGGACTCCAATAAAATGTCCCATATCGTGCTGCTAACATTTCACCTGCAGCTTTATAATTTGCTGCATTATCAGTGATAAATTATACGACATTTTCAGGCCCAACTTCTTCTATAACTTTATCAAAAATCCCAAACAACACATCAGCACTCTTCGGAGTATCAGACAAATCAACAGATTTTAAGAACATAGTACCAAGAGGGCAATATACAAGGAAGTTTACCAATGTTCTGTTCTTGATGTCTGTCCACCCATCTGCCATTACACTGCATCCTGTAGCTTTCCAACTCAATTTTAGTTCATCACAATATGTCTTCACATCTCTAACTATATTGTTGAGAATTTTACCTCGCAATTTATGAAAAGAGGGCATTTTATACCCTCGCCCTACACTAGCAATCGCATTTGCTATAGGCTGATAATGATAAGAGTTTGCTGCATTGAAGGGAATGGATGCATCATAGAACCACCTTCCTATGGTTTCATCTGCTGCTTCAATAATATCCTTTGATTGCATGGCTATACGAATCTCAGGCTGAGCACCAGCAGCAGTATAATTGGGAAAAAAATTCTTGATCGAACCAGACATATTGCTCGACTTCATAGTAGGTACTCTACCACCACCAGTACGACCCTGACTTCTGCCACGTCCTCGTGAAACTGAACTTATACTTGCACCTCTTCTTTTTTTGGTTGCAGTTGCAGAAGAACCACCTCCATGCATGATGCCTTTCCCTTTAGTTGTTCCCAAACTGACACCAACATCTTCTTGTTCAAGTTGAACATATTCACCTTCACTTTCTTCTCCTTCATGTGGGTCCCCATATCCTTCCTCCGCATCTTCCATGTCCTTTTCAATCCTACTTGCTTTCACTGCATCAAGAAGCTGCTGACACTGGTGCTTTACATACGCTGGCAATGGGATCTCTTGGGAGCCATTGCAAGCAGCCACATCGCTGTGTGTACCAGCTATATGGTGTTTAAAGCGAGAAATCCCTCCTGATATGATTTGCTTACAATAATTGCACTTAACTCTTAATCTATCTTTGGGATTCACCCTTGTACACCACTGTCATGCAGGATCCGACATTATATCTTCACAAAACAAGTAAAAACATACAAATAAATGTAGGAAATAAGAGAAATGAACGATTCAACGGCAAAAATGAGTTATTTTTTACCTTCTTGGTGTTAAAAACCAAAAAACCCTCTTTCTCCAAGTTTCCCACCGTCCCAAGACTCCCCACAACGAGAAATGAAGCTTCTTCACCGGCAAATCTTGATGCAATGGAGAAAATCTCTCCCTCCCACGTCTCTCGCAGCGTTGAGAAACAAGAAGAGAGAGAGAGAGAGGAGCGTCGGTTTGAGAATAAGAAGCAAAAAGGGGCCCGACGGCCCCTTTTTTAATTTTACTCCCGTATCGTGCGATACGGGGGTGTATCGCACGATACGTACGATACGCGTACGATACGTACGCGTATCGTATTTATTAAGTGTACCGTATCGAAAACTATGATACGGACGATACGTATCGTACGATACGCGTCCGTATCGTACGATACGGATAACATTGTCTCCCACCTTGACTGCAGATTATAGTAGCAGTATGATACTACCTTCGTATACAAGTGAGTCTTCTTCATGTGTTTATACAGTAAAAGATGGGGAAGAAGATAAAGGATAAGTCGTTTACATTTAACGTGATGGACCAATGATGAACATCGTGGCAATAAGGACGATTTGTGGAGTGAAACGAGTAAAGAATAGAAGAAGCTGTTTTTGAGATTATTCAGGATCTTTGTGGATTGTGATTATGCATAGGCATATTAGATTTACTAAGGTCTCATAAACCTTGATTGAATAGTTTTCTCTTACCCTTTTGCTCTGAATTTGAATCTTATGACATCTCAAATATGTGAGACCATTGTTATGCTACTTAAATTTCAATCCTCCAAACTGCTTTCTAGGCCTATGCTCTCTCTCTATCTCTCTCTCTCTCTCTCACACACACACAGGTTGTTTCTTCTCCATTCGTTCACTCATTCATTTGTTCGTGTATAGGTTTGTTGCTCTTGCATTCTTACTTTCTTTTCTCTTTCATTCATAGGCTTTGGAACCAGCAACATTGATTCCTCTTCAACTTTTAAAGTCAAGTGGAACAAAGTGCATTATGGTATCTCCCTCCCTCCCCTCCTCTTTCTCTCTTTCTCGCTCTCTCTCTCTTTTGGTGTGTGGGCTGCTAAGGTTTCTTCTCTGACAATTTTTGCTACAAATTTTTGGCCCTTAAGGTTGGTGATCCAAAACAGCTCCCTGCTACAGTGCTTTCCAACATTGCTAGCAAATTTCTTTTTGAGTGCAGTATGTTTGAACGACTGCAGCGAGCTGGATATCCTGTGACGATGCTTACGACTCAGGTAACTTAAAGATTGTGGAAACATGATTTAGTTTGAAGTTGAATCATGTTTTGCTGAGAAGACAACCGTTGTTCTCAGATTTTTATGACATGAACGTTTAGCACCACAAATTCAGTACCTTTCACTTTGCATTTTGGAATGGACATATAGTGCTCTTCACTAGTTATTTTGGATATTATTATTATTATTATCATTAATGTTATTATTATTATTATTAATCCATCTGTTAATGCAGCATGATCTTGGGCTTGGAAGCCCTGATTTTACAACTTCCCATCTGATTTGAGTTACCACAATTTAATTCATCCTTCCAAATGAAACAATAATAATAGTCATGATGTTATCTAGAGCTAGTGATTAGATTTCATTGTGTTATTCAGCTGGGTGCTTGTTATTTCCAAAAAGTTGGCAGCTGGTATGCTGTAATACCATATTTACTTAGTTTACATGTTGCTGTGTTAGATATTCTGTATGGGTGGTCTCTGTCCCCTAGATGCTGAAACCATGCATCCCTCAGAGACATTGACGTTGTTGTGTAGATACACCATACGGTTGGTTATGCTAGTCAAATGTCTAGGTTGGAACCATCAAAACAAGTTGAACCTAGAAAAGTTTGATATACTTGACCGTAAATTTGGTTGTGACAAAAGTTTAAAAACACTTGTATGGAGAAAAATAATATGCTTTTTATGTTATGAATGTGAAAGATTTAAAAGGTCATGCGAAGCATGCTACTTTTGCTTCCATAATCCTAGTGTCGTTCTTGTCATATGCAAATTGATAAAGAGATGATGGGAAAAGAATCTCAGATTCCACTGCTCAAGTTGAGGTTGTAAATACCGCTTGCATGTCTCTTGTCTGGGATATCTCATTTCTGATTGCTTAAGTAATATTTGACTGTTTCAGTTGTGTGGCATTAACTTTTGCAGTTTGCACATGGGGCAGTCATAGTTAGGGAACATGTCATGTTCTGGTATGCCAGTTTGGATTCTCTCTCTCTCTCTCTCTCTATCTTTAGGTGCGAACATGTGCACTACTCATTGGTGTGCTTACAATGTGCACTATTCATTGGCATGCTTACGATGTGCACTATTCATTGGCATGCTTACGATGTGCACTATTCATTGGTGTGCTTACAAAACACAGCAACATGCTGAGTAAATCTTTCTAGTCATCCTTGCTACCTTGTAAAAGCACTTAGAAATGTGTACATCAATTTCAGTTGGAGGAAATAGATTTTATTTTTCTAAATGGCCATAAAAACCATTCGGTCATCTTTCTATGCATGCATCCACAAGCATATATGTCAATTGTTCAACTTTATCTTTACCAAGGACTTGTTATGTTCTTATATGTGTTTCCTCATTTAAGACCATTTCTTTGATTCTTGTTTTCAGTATCGAATGCATCCAGAAATATGCCAGTTCCCATCCCTACATTTCTATGAAGGGAGGCTGTTAAATGGCCACGATGCAACCAAAAAGTCTGCTCCATTTCATAAAAGCATGTTCTTTGGGCCATATGTTTTTTTTGATGTTACTGATGGTCATGAACGTCGAGGGACTGGTTTAGGTGGACTTTCCATTTCAAACAAAGCTGAGGCTGACGTTGTTATTGAAGTACTGAGGTTTTTGAAGAAAAGGTCCTTTCCTATGCCTTCAATAAAAAACCATACAATAGTGGAATGCCATCTTAAACATGAGATTGCTTAGTCATCTTCTTCCTATGTTGATGTAAACTCAGTTTTTGGGCTATTTTTCATATTCTGATACAGGTATCCCTCAGAGTTTCTTCCTAAAAGAATTGGAATTATATCTCCATACAAGAGTCAGGTAACACTATTACGAGCAAGATTTGCAGATGCATTTGGATCTGTCACTTCTGCAGATGTCGAATTCAACACAGTTGATGGTTTCCAAGGGCGAGAAATAGATATTCTAATTCTATCTACAGTGAGGGCATGTGAGCCTGATCGTGAGGAACCTGCAGTGAATTCAAGTGTCATTGGTTTTGTTGCAGATGTAAGAAGAATGAATGTTGCTCTTACCCGAGCTAGGCTTTCTTTATGGGTTCTTGGCAATGCAAAGACGTTGCAGACTAACCTTCATTGGGCTTCTTTGCTCAGTAATGCAAAAGAAAGGAATTTGGTAATATCAGTGCACAGGCCATATGAGTCTATTTTTAGGTCGTCATCCATTTCAAGGCACACTGTGACTTCAAAAGGAAAAGAATGTGCAGAGAAAAGTTTTAGAGATCACATGCACATTTCATACGATGAACATGCAGAGATCAATAATACTGAGAAGGGACTGAAGGAAAAGAGATCTTTTAGGAGCATACTTAAGGATGTCGACGACCTGGACTTATGCCAATCCTATAGGCATGGCAAACCATCAAGTCATGATTCTGAATGGAATACCACTAAACCAGCTGAAAATAGGCCTTTTTTCCCAGCAGAGAAAAGCAAGGGGCACATGATAAAAGGAGCTTCACATGGATCATCTAAGCATGGCAGATCGAGTCATGGTTCTGAATGTGATATGAGTAGACCGACTGAAAGATTTAGTCGATCTTCTATGGCAGAGAGAAGCAGGGATTTGAGGACGATTAATAGACAAAATGAAACTTGCAAGGGTACCAAAGAAATGGCTTTGAGTATGGAATATTATAGAATGTCTAAAACGAGTACTGATTGTGCAGATGCATCTCATGAAATTGATGCTAATAGTTATTCTTTGCTGGTGGCTGATAAAGCTAGTTGTACACCTCAAATGCAAATTAATCCATCAGTTTCATCTTCTGCCAGTAATTTGCTTAATGCTGTAGATACTAAGAGTTCCTGGTATAACTTGTGTGGAGATGTTGATAGGATAGACACCTGCCATGAAACTGAACATGTTAATAAAATGTCTCCGTTGCTGGAAATAGTAGAAGGCAACCACCCAAGTCATCAGAGAACACGCCCACCTTCTGCTGGTTGCATTTCTGGCACCAAGGGAAGACATCACTGTGATGGAAAAGATAAATACCTGGGAACTACACCTTCTCAAGATGGTCTTGAAGTTGAAACTTCCAAATCAGCTAAAATATCTGGTGCTGGTGGAATTAAAGGAAGCAGATTTTCTGTTTCACCTTCTGCTGATAGTGTTTCTTGCTCTGTTAATAAATCAAAAGAACGAAATGGCAGTAGATCAAGAAAGGTTACTACTGATCAAGAAAACAGGTATGGTGGAAATAGTTCTACTGCTGGAACTTTGACCACATCATCCTTGGCAAACAGCGGTAATAGTTTTGGTCAGGTTTCACCTATAACTCAAGACAGACCTGGGGATGGAGGTAAAAATGATGGTAGCCACATAGCAAGAAATTCAGCAAATGATCCATTAATAGCAAGGAAAAGGCAGCGGGATGCAGTTGAAGCTCTTCTACCGTCGGCTCTTATTTCTTCTAAAAAACCTGAAATCTCAATGGCAATGGATCGTTTAAAAATGCCTTCTCCAAGTTCATCACGAGTTGCAAGTGGTACTAGGTGTCCACCCCAAGATATTGGTAAGGTTCTTTACCTTTTATTGTGCATAGATGACAATCCATACAACTTTATTCCCCATGTTTCCTGTGATATCACTAGGTGTAATAGAGCAAATTTTCCTACACAGTTTTCTAGTTCTTATGACAGCGACAAATATTGTTCTTGGGAAAATATCGGTGAGGTTTTTCTTGGGTATTTTTTTAGTGAGGCTATTTTTCTAAGAAAAATCTCGGTAAAAGCTTTGCAATTTTTTTATAGTAAAAAAATTATGAACAATAATACAAACAAAAAACTGAGGCGACATAAAAAAAATGCCCAACTAGAATGATAAACTTATAAAAATAACGTTTTTCTAATGTTAAAATTGACAATGAATAATGTAATAATTCAAATTTAAACTTATAGTTAACTAAAAATCTAAAACTAACAATTAACAACCACAATACCACAAAGGATATTCAATATAGCAAACTAACAAAGCTACATATGGAAATTAGAAAATGAAAATCGATGAAGTACACAACCATAACAGTTTGTAGTTTATACTTTATAGCCCTTCATGGCTTTAATAATATAAAACAAGTCATTGTCATTCTTCATATAGAAAGTACAAAGATCAAGCCTTAATCTTCATCCCATGAAAGTAGACTCAGAGTCTTCATTTGTTCTATGCCCACATCTTATTGTTCTTTGTCCTCCAAAGACCATCAGTATGTTCTTCATCATCTGAAGACAAACTGTTCTCCATCTCAATATTTTTGAAAGTTAATATTTTTGAGAACCAAGACTGCCCCTGTTCGAGCGCTAGATTAAATGGAGTCGAAAAAAGCACTTAGATAAAAGATGTGATATATATTTTTTTGGTGATATTTCTTCTTTTTCTTTTGGGGGTAAATATCGCGACATTTGTGGCTATGCTTCTGATTGTTGCGACTGTTGCAGTAGTTCGTGCATCTTTGCATTATTTTATCTATTAAATAGTTTGTCAGGCTTTCCTAATTTCACAATTTTTTGCATGCTGTGTATGATTTCTCCTTTTACATAAGAGCTTCATTACCTGGTTTGTCTATTTGTTGTCACAATTGGGTGAAAGGTTTAAAGGAAAATCTAAAGTGGCCATAAAGTGTTACCCGTTATTCATATCTTCAATCTGTTGTTTAGTGTATGACCTTTTGTCCATTATCCACATTGTTTTCATTCAAGTGTTACATTGTGTATTCTAATGTGGATATCTTGGTAACACCATTTTTACAGGTCCATCATCAAGCCAATCACAACAAAAACCTGTGGATGCGACACATATACGAGTTCCTCCACCCAACAAGAAGTCTGGAAGTATTGATATCCAAGAAGAATGGGAAGCATATAAAAACCTTGTCCAGGAACAGAGGAGAAAATAGTTATATGCAGTATTACGATCGATGAGTTAATCCAGCTTATCACAGCTTCTGCAATCATCCTGATGGTATCCTAACTTCATGGCCAAATTTGACTAATTCGTGGATACACTAAGACTTGGACAGCACTTTTGTACATCCTATTCCAGGGTAATGGACAAGCTATTTCGTTGCTGTGCCAGGTCTTCTAGTTGTTGATTTTGTATTGTAGTTATGCATCTGCTATGCGTTGTCAGTGTGAGTTCTGCTTCAGTTAATTCTAGGGATGGCATTCTTAGTGATCCCCATGTATACTTTGGTCTTACACCCAGCTGTATAGGCAAATTCAACCCTTACCCGTGTATAGCAAAGTACATTGATCGCTTACCGATCCTCATCTAATTTCCTTTAAATTTTGGAGCAGTAGTATTCTGTTGTATATATTTCACATTTTAAAGGGTCAATGGAAGAAAGATGACTGGTTCGGTGGCAATTTGCTGCGATCTGGTTGTATGCAGTACAAACTGTACATTGATCAGGGTGGACTTAATGAAATTGTGTCCGTGTAAAGAAGAGAAGCTGAAGTTGTGGTCATGGTTAAGTGTATAGTTTTTATGCTGCTGGGACCTTGGTTTCAACGGCGGTCAAGTCAGCATGCCCAGCTCCGCGATTCTATTCAATTTCACTCACGTTTAACCTTATACATGGATGTAGTGTTTCTCAAAGCTGACAGCAAAGTTCTCAAATGTGAATGTCGTTGGCAGGATCTGCATTTCCAAGTTTAAAACGAATCCATCAAACGGTTGGGAACTAAGATTTCGCGTGGGAAAAGAGCAATTGTGGAACTGAAGTCTTCTCTCGCCAATTAGCGATTGCGTTTAGTTTCTTACGACAATGTGTTCAGCTCTGGCAAATATTAAACCTTTAATCTTAATACACTTACAAACTCAAATTCAGCATTTGCGTGGTTGGAGTAGCGTAAATCATGTCATACCTGATTAGTTAGACGCAGTAATAGCTGTGCAATTCATTCGCACCAGTATCGATGGTTTTGAACCATTCAAATACTGGGATTTGGAAGACATCCAGTTAGACACTCAAAGTACTGGTTGTAATTTTTCTTTGCGGAATTCAATCGGATTCACCTTCCAATCTAAGTTGAGACCCTCGGGCATGGCAATAAGTCAAAAGGGCTGACAGTATTATCTCTCCTGTAACATGCAAAACTACTTTTTTCACGCAATTTCTAACATTAAAACGGATTGGACGGCCTATGTTTGGATTCAGTGGTTCTTGGCTTAGAAGAAGCAAACTTTCATGCTTGTGGAAACGCCTTGTTCGTGGTACGAAAAAGAAAGTGGCGCTTCTTAGTCCAAGATTAGGAAGGAAGAAGAATACAGGGTCATGAAAGGCAAACCTCAATTTTTATTTGGTAAAGACAAGGAAGCACACCCAACAGAATATCTGGCGGGTCTATTCTCTTGTAATCCATACATTTTTTAAAGCTTAGAGCCAAGGCCAAACCAGCACGATCAAAATTGAACTACTGGCAGATAGCATTAAATCTCCCTTTAGCAGCATTTTCAGCTTCATATACAAATAACATCATGTCAATGGGCTCGTGGTCATTCTGCCTAGCCCTTGCAATCCCAGACTTGGCACCAGTGCTCAGATCAAGAGAGATTAAAGAGTTACCCCCTTGGATATAAAGTAACATGCAGATGGGAGCCGCAGATGCCAGGTGGGGCGCACACACAGAAACTGAAGGACCCTTAGATTTGAAGGATGAATCTCCCCTTTCCATAGATGTTTCACCATGTGCAACCCCCAAATTTGATGTTTGAGTATGCCCTTATCATACCAAGTTTGCGACCCTTATGTTCCCTGCATGACCTAAGTTTTTCATCCATTGTTATTGAAAGAGGCATACCGTATGACCAGGTGGCATAGACAAAAGAAGTCGGCATTTCCGGCCAAGCCAGTAAACAACAAAATTATTTGCTTTCTATTAGTAACCTGGTGAGAGTATTCTTCTATTTGCTTGTGCATACTATTGATTTTCTCATAGAGTTGTTTCATGGATCCGAAAGCATATTGTTCCTTCTTCATAGTTGCGACAACGAGAGCAAAGGAGACAACAGGGCATGCTCAATTGCCTAAGAGGAGAAAAATGACTGAGGAAGATGTGAACATTGTTGATGAGTATCATAATACAAGATTGAATAAAATAAAGTGGTACTGTACCTCTTGAGAGGTATCTTCCACATTCAAATGCAATGGGCAAGTCGACTGCTAATGTGCAAGAAAAGGAGAAGCAGCCAAGGGAGCAGAGATGTCACACCCCAACACTTTGACCCCCAATTAACTTTCTTTTGTTAAAACATAAAACGTTGAGTTGCGACAACACAACAATTCAAAAGGAGCTATCTACATCAAAAGAGAATGGGGCAAACATTTCATTATATGATAAATTCAGTTCTTACAAAATCACATCATATTTCTTAATAATACATACCACAAAAATGCTTCAAAACCACAACATTGATGCCTAACAAAAACAAGACATCAATGAAACCAAAACATGATGTACCGGTACTACAACAGACTCAAAATCTCTTCAGTAGGATGTGAGTTGAGCTATCTGATCAACTTGCTGCCCCGGGTTCGCCAAAACTTGAAAAAGGAAAAAAACAGAAAACTTAACCTTCGTAGTATGACAACAAATCAAATAAATCCCTAACCTTCTAAGGTAAGAGCTCAAATATGGTATATAGCATGTCTAGAAACATAATACCATCATATCATAATAGGAGCATGTAATTACATACTTGTCATGGTAGCCCCTCACATATTCCACGACATGTGAGGACTACTCAATGACCTCAGTTAATACACTCTATAGTCACATGCACTTCATGCATATTCGAATCGTCACATTCACTTCATTCACATTTTTCTCTTTTACAATCATTTCAGTTACATTAACTTCAGTGAATTGATAGTTCCTGTGGGTGCAAACACATGCACGTGCACACCATGGGTGACCTACAGTCAGGAGACAACCCCCGTGGCAGCCTAAAACAATATGGATCCATTCACACTGCAACGGTAAAGTACTCGTTTATGAATGTGTGAATTCCAAGGAGAGTTGTTTAGCCTTTCCTAAGACACCTAGGTTGGGAAGGGCAAGCGAGACTATTGGCGAGGGCGGGGCATATCCCAAACACATTGCCATAACCACTGGCCTCACATATATATTTTTTACTTTTCATTACAATAGCACATTCACAAAATGACCGGCTAGCACATGAGGTTGTTCACGTCATGAGTGCAACCATACCTCCAAGCACCTCCACACGAGGGTGACACATATAGTCAATACTCTTAGCTAGCCATCATAATTTTACGGGTACAAATACTCTTCAAATTCATTCAATTGCATCATGCCCATGACCATGCATACGAAACATATTACAACATTTACATAATTCAAACATATCAATCACATCTTATAAAACTTAACCGAACCACGAAAAGTGGTCTCGATCTGTGATTGGCTCGTAGTTGTCCTACACAATTATCATTCTAGGATGTTTTCTAATGCACAATCGCGATCGAGGATATAATCGACTCCATACCCCACCCCATCTGCCCTAAACTGTTAATTGCTAACATGTGTACGTCATTGCATAGTTGTTTAAAAACATTCAGCTAATCTCATAATCCTTCAATCATATGCACACATTCATGTAGCAATAAGCACTTATAACACACACATAAATCACAAACACAACATAGGATCTTACGATCTTGAAAAGCATGCGTTCTAAATTTGGACACCAAACAAGGATTTGCTTAGAATGCCGCCATACCTAGCGCGTGTTGCTACAAATTCTCAAAATTGCCTCGAACTTTGAATCTTGTTGCTCAAGGTCTACCTGATATGCCCGGTGTGCCTGCAAACATAATCAAGCGATAAGTTCATTACTCACTTTGCTTTACAATCTATATAAGTATGAAATAGAATCATTGAGACATAGGTCATTGCCTCAAGAGGGTGCCGATAGGTAGTATGAGCCCACAAAGCTCTCCAATAGGTCTCTTCCTAACTCTTTGAGGTTGTGACGAAACAATTTAAGCTCCAAGCTTTTGACTCAACCAATCACTAATACATTTCTCACTTGCATTTTTAATTGAGCTGTCTTCCCAACATAAATACTTTTTCTCAATAAGCAACATAACACACACATCAACAATAGCATATATCGCAAGTTCACTAAAACGGTTTTAAACTTTCTGAACTACATCAAGTCTCTACCATACTTCCTAACCGCTTCGAATGTTAACCCATAATGCTAGAAAGATAATTATAGACAGATCATCATCCCCCCAAAATAGCAATGTCACTAACATGTATTCTAAATCATCCAATCTTGAGTCTAGCATGCTCAAATAATAATTATAAATGCATTAATATAAAATATTAAACAATTTAGGCTCAATTAGGCCTCGGTCACCTCCTTTCTTTGACTGTCCACCACCATCCCCCCTTTCAATGTACCTCTAACACCTTCTATTCGTAGTTATGATGGGAAAGACGTGTTCCTTAAGCTACAATCCGATCAAACAACCACAAAAAGAGTGAGAATGAGCGAAAGAGAATTCAAAAGAGGGGTCTACAATTAGAAGAGAGCCTACGTTAGCTATGAGAGAGGCGGTTCAGTTGAGGGAGGCTGAAGATGAGTGAGAGAGGACAGGAGAGGATGGGAGTGAGAGAGAGAGAGCACATGGAAAGGGGGAACGGTGGTGGACAGTCAAAGAGAGGGGAAAAAGAGGGTTCAGGTGAGGGAGAAAGGGTAGGTGCGAGCGAGAGAGAGTGTACAGAGAGGAAAAGTGCTCAGTTTGAGGGAGAGGGAAAAACAATGAGAGTGAGACTAGCGATAGGGAGACTCTGAGTAGAGAGACGATGAGAGAGGAGGCTGCGTGTGAAAATGGCTAGTGGTAGAGAGCAAGAGTACGAACAAAGAGACAAGAGGGCGATAGAGGAGCGCGGGAGGGAGAGAGTGCAGAAAAAGAGGGGAGACAGATAGAGAGAGCTCAGAACAGAGGGAGAGGCGGGCAAAGATCAGAGAGAGGGGGAAGGAGAAGAAGGAAGAGAGAGAGAAATCAGGCGAGCTTACCTCAATGCCACCGTTGCCCTTCACCTCCGCCACTGCAGCAATTTCTTCCACCTCCTCCTTCTCTGTGTTGCGGTTGAAACAGTGGAAGAGACGAAGAGGAAAAGTCAGTGTCGACCTCCTCTTCACACATGGAGCTCGGTCCGGGTCTAGACCTGATCCAACTCTATCTGCCAAAACATAAAACTCTCATGTGCTCTCCTTCAACCCATGGTGTTGCCATTCCACTTTCACTAGAGGAATTCTCTTAGTGTGAAGTACTTGCTCTCTTTGATACACAATCTAATAGGATTTTCTTTCATTGTCAAATCATCTTGCACTTGAATACCTTGAAAGTCAATCACATGCGTAGGATCTGACACATACTTTTGAAGCATGAAAACATGAAAAACATCATGAACATGACTTAAATTAGGTGGTAGTGCCAATCTGTATGCCACCTTTCTAACCTTCTCTAATATCTCAAAAGGTCTAATAAACATTGTGCTCAACTTTCCCTTAATACCGAATTGAAAAACACCTTTAGTAGGTGAAATTTTCAAGAAAACATGATCACCAACATCAAAAGCCAACTCTTTATGTCGAATATCGACATAACTCTTTTGTCTATTATAAGTTGTCACTAACTTTTTCCTTATCAATTGTACTTGGTCGGTATAATGCTGTAATACCAAAGAGTTTTCGATCTTGCCATCATCCAATTTGATCCAACAAGTTGGTGATCAACATGGCCTTTCATACAAGGCCTCAAAAGGTGCCATCCCGATACTAGAGTGGTAATTGTTGTTATGTGCAAACTCTACCAATTTCACATGCTTATTCCATTCTCCTTTACAGTCCAAAACACAAGCACGTAATTGTCCTCTAAGGTCTGAATGGTCCTCTCAGGTCAGTTTTGGGGTGGAAGGTTGTGCTCAACTTAAGCTTGGTATCCAATGCCTTTTTTAATTACCCCCAAAACCTAGAGGTAAAACATAGATCTTGATACACAATAATAGACTTTGGCACCCCATGCAATCTCACTATCTATCAAATACATAACTCTATAAGGCTTTCCAATGGCTGGCTGATTCTGATTGGTAGAAAGTGAGCAGACTTCGTAAGTCGATCAACAATTACCCATTGTCCTCTGGTGTGTGGCAAACCAATCATGAAATCCATTGTAATGTCCTCCCACTTTCACATTGGAATATCTATCCTCTGCAACAATCTCCTTGGCCACCAATGTTCTACTTTCACCTGCCAACTGGTAGGGTCCGACCCGAATGCGGATAAGAGATCTCCAAAGAGCCGTCGAGACCCTCTCCAAGATCTAGGAGGAGGTTGCCGATATAGGGTTTAAAAGTTTAAATACAAGAGTGGTTCCCACCGGACAGTCACCCCGGCTCAAATGTAGGTCAAGTTATTACAAGTATGGCTTCCCCAATCCTGGCTTGAGCCTACTACAAGAGTCTAGAATAGGTGTGAGACTTAATACAAAGCGTAGCGATACATCAAGCGCTCATCTCACTCAACATCCACCAAACCATTCAAACCACCCTGTCATGCAATCCCTACGCGAAACAAACCACACCCTTATCCCTAGGTGGTTCACAACCTGGAAATCGTGTCCTTGGCAAGGTACCTTGGAGGGATTCCATCCGGTTGTCAATGCCGTAGGCGGTTTGAAAAGCAAATACACCCTTTTCCCCGGATCTATAGGGTGATCCGATTTTACCTCCCAAGGCCACGCTTAGGGACTCCTCGAGCTTCACCAAAGGGGATAACCAGCAACAACAAGGCTGCTCCCTTTGATATTTTCAGCTACGTCCACCTTCGCCGAGTAGAACACCTCCTTGGGCAGAATTAGAACAAGAGGAAATCAAGTTCTACTCGTTAGAATAAGGAGAGAAGAGTAGGTGGATCTAGTCACCCGACAGGAATCGATCCCCTTGTTGATTTGTGTAGTGAAGGGGGATGCAATTGCCAACGTCGCTTAGCGGACGCGGTTCCTTCTCTCCTTAGGCTGTAATCTCCCATGGGTAGAGGTTGAGCCACACGTTCTATTTGCTGGAATAAAGTTTTGAGAAGCAAAACCAGCAAGTATCAAGTATAGAAGTGAAAAGGGAAATCAACTTCTAGAAGAGGAAAACCTTCACCCGTAAGACCAATTTAACTCCGGTCTTTTGTATTGAGAGGGGGAAGCAATCGCCGGTGCGCCGGCGAACGTTGAGGCAATCCTGAAGTTACGCTCCTTCTCCTTCTTTCCCGACCTCTACTATCTCCCACGAACTCGCGAGCACGACTCCCAAATGAACCACACGAACAAGGCAATCACGATCTAAATGATAAAAGAAAAGGGAGTAGAGATTGTGGATGCACTTCACTAGATAATCGGATAACCCGTAGGAAGTGACGTGGATAGGGGGATGCAATTGTTGGAAGCACCAACACACGCGTGTCTTCCTTCTTCTCCAGTGGATATGGACGCTCCGGCGAGGTATGTTAGTCGGAATCCGGCCGGTCCCTCCTTGTCCTTCTCGGCTCCTAGATTGGCTCACGAGGTTCTCAAATGAGTCACCTTCTCCCTTACGCGAGCTAGGGATAGGATGCATCCAAGGTAGGTGCAGATTGCTAGCCAAGAGGGGAGATCGGATCTTCCTTGATTGAGGGAGGAGGATCTTCAAGAATCGCAAGGATCTCTTGCCTTTTTCGGAGTGGTCTAGGTGCAATGTATCTTTTTCCCAAATGTAGACCGGATTCAATGAATCTAGCCAGTGGTTCAACCTTTCCTTCTTTGTTGGAGGAAAATTAGGGACGGAGGATCTTGCGAGGATGGTGCGAGCTGCTATCAGCCACGTGTCCTCACGTCGTGGCGCCACCAAGCACCTGCCTTACTTGAAAGACGACCAGATTCAACATACCCAAATGGCGATAAGATCCCCTTCCAAATCTGTCGAGGCTTTAGGAGCGGGTGCCAAGTGTCCCTCCGTCCCTAAAAGGAACGTTCTTGGTGCGCCCCTCCTTCCTAATCTCTACCGACAGATTTGTAATACTTGTAAGCCATACTTGTAATAACTTGACCTACATTTGAGCCGGGGTGACTATCCGGCAGAAACCACTCTTGTATTTAAACTTTTAAACCCTATATCGGCAACCTCCTCCTAGATCTTGGAGAGGGTCTCGACGGCTCTTTGGAGATCTCTTATCCGCATTCCTTTCCCGTAGCGGATTTGTTGCCCAAGGTGGATAGCACCAATCCCTCGAGCTGCCACGTATCTCCCACGAAATCAGCGGCTTTTTTCGTCCTCCAATTCTGTCGCTAGAGGATTTGGAAAGAGGAGACGGCGCCAAAGCTTTCCTTCCCAGCACCCTTATGCACTAGGGTCTCCCTTTTCTTTCCGGACGAATGTACCCATGCTAACAATAAATAATTCAAGTGAAATCGAGATATAGCAAGGGTAGAGTTGGAACTGAGTACCCAAAGGCCGGATCTGGCCTGGAGTCACCGGATCTGGCCTGGAGTCACCGGATCTGGCCGGAAATATGACCGGAACTCCGATCTACTCCATGAAATCCGGTAAACAGTTTTATAGATGCACAGAACTTACAGACGATGATTCACCGGTCAAATGAACTCCGAATACCGTGATTTTTGGATATGTCATAGATAATTTAATTACAAATCCAACGGTATATGGATTGCCTGAAAACTCCACTGGAATCGCTGGAATTATCCTCTGCAAGTGTCGGTTCTGCGGCGGACTGCGCCTGAGCAGCGGTGGCGAAAACAGCGAACTTCCACGGCGGAATTGACAGGTGCGCCCAGGTTCGATCAGGCTAAAATTTCAGTATGTTGTATCTGAGAATGAGAGCTTTCCAACACGCTATAGAGCGCCTCAAAACTCCCAGTAAATCGTCTGGAACAGCCCTCGGATCAGAGAGGTCGCCTGTCTTCTTCTTCAGAAATCCGAAGGATGCCTCCTCCACGTTTTCTCCTGCTTTCCTTCCGTGATTTCTCCCTTTCCTTCCGCGAACCTTCTTCTTTCTTCCTTTCTCACCTCACTCCAGAACTTAAGTAATATCAACTCATACCTTCCGGACGTGAAAATACCCAATCCGATCGTGGTTATCCTGGGAGAGCTCTGAATTTAGGCGGCGGAAAGAATCCACCAGATGCTTCTTCCTTCTCCTTGTTGAACCGAGCGATCAAATCTTCCTTCCCCTTCGATGCCGTGGTCACCAACCTCCGTTAGACAAGATTCTTGAATGCAAAGAATGGTTCCTCGTTGATCTTAAGGTCAGGGCCCAAGTATTGGAAGAATGATAATACTTGGCCCACGATGAAAACCTCGCCGGATATTGATGGTGGCTAACCGACGGGCAGATCCACGACACATCCCTTCTCCACCTCCCTCTATGGCAGACGCCTCTCAACACCTTCGTGTTCAAGGTGAAGGCACGAATGCATATCCAAGATCTTCTTGGTTCAGGACGATGACAAGCTTCGCGTTAATGGCTACCGGCAGCCATTAATCTCTCGAAACCTCTCAATAACCTCACGGCTTGGTGAGTGTTGCAGTGTAGTGCTTCCATGGAAGCCACGACCTAAGGTCCAAGGAACTCCTCACGCGGAGAGAGAAAACTTCAATTTGATTAAGCAAGAATGAATTAAGTGTCTCGGTTTTGGCTTAAATACAAGTGCCAAACCGGTTCAAAGAAATGTCTCGGGACGAGACGCTAAACAAACCGAATCAAACAATAAAACGGTACAAAAAGCAAATCAAATCATCCTAAGTGTTCAAATCTGAATTGGGCCAAAGGCCTCACCTCGCCCAGGTCCGCTGAGCTTTGCCAACTAGATCCTTGAAGTGGGCTTGAGCCCACAGCTCTTGATCCGCACCCGGTCCACGCGTGCTCCTCACCAAGCCGAGCCCACCTTTATCTAGGCTGATCGTGCCTAGGTCTTCTCTTTCCGGACTAGGTGAGTCCGGGTCTTCCTCGACTAGGCTAGGTGCGCCTAGTTCTTCACTACCTAGACCAAGCGGGTCTAGGCCTCCTAGGTCGAGACCACCTAGGTCTTCTACGAGTCTTGCTCCCTTAGCCTCACAATGAATTGCAACGCGCCCCTCGCTTTGCACTAACCCGCTCCATGCTCTTGTTGAGGGATTAACCTCACAATGGGTAAGTCCGTCATCTACCAAAAATGCCAAGGAGGAACTAGAGAAGTTAACCTCCCTATGCATTTGACCCTCTTCCGGAGTCGCTTCCACCTATTTCTCGCAAAACTCAAAAGAACAAAAGTTAGCCTCACAATAAGAAAGGGCACCTTCGGATGAGGTGCCCACGTGGGATGTTCGAGTTCTAGGAAGGCACGTATCAACCCCACCCTCATCAGATCAAGCTTGTCCCCAAGATCGTGTTGCCGGGAAACAGAGACAAATCTAATCCAATTCCTCCCAAGAAGTCCCACCATCTGGACCTTCCCATTCAACCAAGACCTCATGTCGTTGTCTTCCATCCCTCAAAGCGTATCGGTGCCTCAAGATCCGATACATAGTAGGTAGCTGGTCCGGTATATGCTCCATGTTCCCGGGAAGTGGTCCATGGTGCAGTTTCAACCGGGTCACGTGAAAAACCGGTAAGTCCCAAAAATCCATGCAACTCCTTTGGGTTTTTGGGTAAGGGCCATTGCTCGATCACTACCAACTTCTCTGGCTCAGCTCTAACTCCATGCTCGGAGACAATGTGTCCCAAGTACCCCACTGAGGTCTGGCCAAAGGTACACTTAGACATCTTAGCATATAGCTGGTTGTCCCTCAAGATGGTAAGGATGGTGTCTAAGTGCTTCGTATGCATCTCTAATGTCAGACTGTATACAAGTATATCATCAAAAAATACTAGTACATAGTCTCGTAGATAGCTTCTAAAGAGGTCATTCATGCACCTCTGAAATGTGGCAGGTGCATTAGTTAATCCAAAGGGCATTACGAGAAATTCGTAATGACCATCATGTGTGCGAAAAGCTGTCTTATGAATGTCCTCCCTCTGCATACGAATCTGGTGGTAGCCTGCTCTTAAGTCTATTTTCGAAAAGTAAGAAGCACCAACTAACTCATCAAGTAACTCATCTATGACTGGTATAGGATGCTTATCCTTTACCGTGACCACCTCATTGAGGGCCCGGTAGTCTACATAGAACCTCCATGTGCCATCCTTCTTCTTAACTAACAAAACAGGTGATGAAAACAGACTACTACTAGGTCAGATGACCCCACTTTCGAGCATCTCCTTCATGAGCCTCTCTATCTCTGCTTTCTAACCGTAAGCATACCGGTATGGTCGTACATTCACTGCCTCTGCTCCCTTGGTGAGGGTGATCCTATGATCATATGAACGTGTGGGAGGCAAGCTCTTAGGCTCTTCGAAAACTGAAGGGAATCGATCAATCATACACTGAATGTTTCGAGGAATCTTTTCAACACGGGTGGTGGAAGGTACAACATCTTTTACCATGGACACTAGCCAATATGCTGGCTGATTTGCAATGAGGGCCTTCAAGGCCGGCTTAGGGTCCACGCTAGGATTGATTGCTTTGAGGGTTACTTCCCCTCCACCCTCCTTAGGAAACGTCATAGTCATGTCCATCCAAGTCCAACAAGATTCTTTTCAAGGTTTTCATCCATTGAATCCCAAGTACTACATCCACACCCTCAATGGGGAGAAGGTACAGATCTACCTTGAAAGGAACCTTGTGCATTTCCAAGCTCACGTTTTTGCAAATCTCATTGCAAGATAGCTTCTCTCCATTTCCAACCATGACATTGAAAGAAGCTTGGGGAGTAGTCTTGCCCTCCACGAGGTGTGCCAACTTCGAATTGAGGAAGTTGTGGGTGGCCCCGGTATCAAGAAGAACAATTACTTTTTGGTTGTTGATCTTACCCACAACCTTCATCGCATTAGACCCATTATTGGTAAGGGCGTGGCACAAGCCCTCCTCTTTCTCCTCAGTATCCTCTTCTACCTTGGCTACCATACTGCCCTCGGTATCTAACTCTTCACTTCCCTCAAGTTCCTGATCACTATCTGTGACCTCATATAACTGAAAATGCTTGCACTTATGACCCGCATGCCACTTTTCTTCACAGTTGAAGCAAAGTTCTTTCTTAATCCTTTCCTTTCTTTCTTGATCGGAAATGTATTTAATGGGAATGTTATTGCGAAAGGCTGGCCGATTCTCAAACCTTTTATTGGGTGGAGCTGATTTCCCAAAGTTAGGCTTGGGTTTGGATGCCAACCCCGGTTTGTAAGCCTTCTTCCGTGCCTCTCTTCTTCTAAGTTGCTCTTCAATGGTCTTGGCCAATGCAAAACACTTTCCCAACTCGGTAGGAGGATCCCTAAGCATCTCAATTTGGATATCCTCATCAAGACCCCCTATGAAGTGGGCAATCTTGGATTATTCGGGTCGATTTTTAACCATACTCGACAATCTCTTAAACTTGCTTTGGTAATCTTGAACTGTGGAAGTTTGTTTGAGATTTCGCAATTCAATCTCATGGTTAACATATTATGTTTCTCCAAATCGAAGTAAGAGTTCCTCCTTGAAGAGGTCCCAAGTAGCATTCAGATAGTCCTCTTCCCAAAAGCAATACCATTGTATGGCCTCCTCTTCTAGATACATCTTTGCCAAACGAATCTTGTGTTGCTCTACAATTTCTTGGCAAATGAAGTATTGTTCGGCTTTGTAGACTCATTCTTTTGGCCTCTTTCCATTGAATTTAGGAAAGTCCATTTTTGGCATAGGAAGTCTTGGCTCCTCATAGTTTCGGCCTCTCCTTCCATGGTTAAAACCAGCATGGTGCTGGCCTCTTCCTTGGCCATGCATCATCTCAATCTCCCTATCTAGCTCTTCTTCAAATCCACCCAAAGTCATTGATTGCATGGACCGGTTCTCATGATGCCTCCTTGGTCCGTCATGGTGTGGACCCAAATTTTGGTAAGGCTCGTCGTGGTGCTGCCCTTCTTGGTTTTGCCTTTGCTCTAGGAAGGCTCTCCTTATCTCCTCTGGTGTAGGTCTCTCACCCCCTCGTCTGGCCCTCTCTCCCACATGTATTGGTGCCCCGTAGATAGCTGCGTTAAGAATAAAATTCACATGAAATGGAGGCGCTTTGGGCATTACTCTCTTTCACTGTAAAACATGGGGAAACAACCTGCTCCCTAAATGATAAAGGTAGAAGGCGTACCCCCAACAAGCTGTTGCTGCTACCAGATCCAAATGGAGTCACTAATTGGAACTTGTTATATGTGCACTGTTTTAATATGTTGCATTTTGAGAAAATATGATTTTTAATTTATAATACTGTTCAAAATTTCACAATTCATTCAACCAAATTGGAGATAAATCATCTGCATCTGAACTGGTTGCAAATCACAATTGTAGAGTCAATTTTTTTGATGGAACATAATACCCCGCATAATGTCTAGGAAGGAGAACTTAAATTAATTCATGCATTATTTCACCGCAAACTACTCCATACATCAGATGGTCCAAGTAAATGATATGTATACGGTATACATCAAAATAAGTAACCAACACACTGAGAGTTCAAAATTTTAAGACCCACTTTGTAAGCTTTATTGATTTCCTTCTTTCCTACCCACGTACAGATCCACATTTTACAGGTAACTCAGTCGTTTTATAATGCACTACTGTCATTTAAAACATCTCATATTTCATCCTTCAATTTTATTGATTTTGTCAAAGCCATTTTTTTGCAAAACGTTGCATTCTTGGATGCATGTTCAATGTGAACATCACGTTCTTGTTGCAGTAATGCAAGGCGTATGTATGTCTAGATTTGATTGCTGCATTTAAAGATCATTTCATATCTTCAAATGCTATGGATGGAACATGGTTTTATTTTTTATTTTTTCACAATCCTACTTCGAAAGTTGCAATGAGAAGGATGGCACGTAACATGAAAAAATAAAAAAATTTACATCAAGCAAGCAAAAAGTCATGTGGAACCATGTGTCAAGTGTTTCAAGTAATATTTATTTAAAAGACATTATTACATAAATTAATGTACAATATTGTTAGGAAAAAAAAATTAAAGATGGTGTGAACCTAAACTTTTGAGACCAATTTTTTTTGTTGAAGGCAAATTTTTTATTGAAGACATAGCAAAGGGAAATAATTTTTTGAACATCCATAATTTGTATACTATTAAGCATCATTACAAACTATATTGACAACAAACCACTATTATTTATAAGATACACTGAACAAGCCAACTGAGTCAAATCTTAGAATAGAAGGCATAAAATTCTCCTAATTCTAGTCCTTAAAATTCTGGTAGATCATTGACCGGTTTTGGCATAACAAGGCCATCTCTGAAATGCTCCAGCCACATTGCCAGCCCTTTTATTTGCAATCACCTGAAAAGGGAAGTTCGGGATGAGAACTTGGGAAAGTTTCCCAAACAATGCATACTATTGACTTATTCCAGCTTCTGTTAAGTGATTTGAAAGTCTTGTCTCACAACTACATGAAACTGAGAGATTCAATATTTGATTTCAAGAACAAATATGCACACAAAAACATTTAATAGTGAAAAGTACAACATTCAAGAGTATGAGAGAGAGCTTTGTCTGCCGCTTTGTGTATGCAATGAGTGTACACTGGATGTGGACCATACTACAAATATGCAAATTTCATTTCATGTCCAAACATTGCATATGCATATGCGTGAGATAACAAATAGGTATGAAATAACAAATAAGTAAGAGATAATGTTTATGAGAAAACAAAACATCTATGAGATATGAGTTAATGGACGGACCCGATGGATATATGAGGTGACACTAAACATAAGTATGTGTTGATCTTTATGAGATAATAAAACACTTGAAAGATAATGAGATAATAGATGGATGTATCAGATAAGACTAAACATAAATATGAGATAATGCTTTTGAGAAAATGAGTTAATGGGCGGATGTTTGAGATAATGTGAAACCTAAGTATGAGATAATGTTTATGAAATAAAAAAAAATATTTATGAGATAATGAGATAACGTTATGAGCAGGACAAAAAAACAAAAAAGCTCGCCAAGGGATGATTTCAAAGATGCCGGCAATGCACTTATTGCCAAGGCCCTAGTCATACTAGGGATAAGTGCCACAAACTTCATGGTTATCCTGCTGTTTTCATGCCAAACTGACAGAAACAGGGAATGCCAAATGACAAAACCGTTTAATGCTGCAATGTCTATTAAAGAAAATATAATTGTGGCTGTCATTGTTAGAGCAGGAGTTTCCAATCGTGCACAGCCACTGTGAACACTCCCTATCGAGCGATATCGAATGCTCATTGAAGAAAAGAAAATCTAATGTTGATCACGATAAAGGGAAAGAGATCATGCCAGCAATGTCCAAAGATGTTAGAATCAATTATAAAAGGAATGAATTTAAATTGAGTATCAATCAAGATCCTAAAAATTTGGATGTAGATAGACATGGCTGACATACTATTTGACTCTTGTATCCCTTCCATTGTGTGTGTTGAAATTTCTTGTATTTGAGTGAAGAAATAAGGAAAGAGAGATGCTTACCATGGACGTAAGTCGAGCTTAACCGAACCACACTATCTTGTGCATGTTTGTTTTCTCTCTCTCTCTCTCCCTCTCTCTCTCTTTACTTTTACATGGTATCAAAGCCAGAGAGAGGAATTTCCTGTGTGCTTCTGTTGAAACGGTTCTGAAGGAGGCTCGTTATGGTAACGCTATTCATGGTATTTCCATGATTAGTTGGATAGTGTTACCTATATTAAAAGTTGCCCACCACGGATTGCCATTAATTTTTCTTTCCATGTTTTCTTGCTCTGCAACTGTTGTTTTCACTCATGTTAATAGTGATTGTAGAGTGAAACAACAATATAGAGAAAATATATAATACGAGCTCTCCCTTGCTTCTGGTGGATGTAGACATACATCCCGAACCATTATATTATGTGCTTTCTCATTCCTCTCCCTAATCTTTATGGAATCAGAGCCAGGTTACTATTGAAAGGGAGTATTCCATGTCGTCCACTGCTTAACAGCATTTGTTGTTTTCTAAAGGCTCCGTTGATCAGAGCTGTCGCTGGCAAAACGACATTTATTTCATTGTGGGAGGCTCAGCGGAAATCAGAGTATTGTTATTCATCTCTGTGATCGATTTGGGGGAAAGCCCCAACTTTCTGGAGAATAAGGGAGAAGGTGACTCATTTGAGAACCTCGTGAGCCAATCTAGGAGCCGAGAAGGACAAGGAGGGACCAGCCGGATTCTGACTAACATACCTCGCCAGAACGTCCATATCCACTGGAGAAGAAGGAAGATACGCATGTGTTGGCGCTTCCAACACTTGCATCCCCCTATCCACGTCACTTCATAGGGGTTATCCGATTATCCGGTGAAGTGCATCCACGATCTCTACTCCCTTTTCTTTTATCATTTAGATCATGATTGCCTTGTTCGTGTGGTTCATTTGGGAGTCGTGCTCACGAGTTCGTGGGAGATAGTAGAGGTCGGGAAAGAAGGAGAAGGAGCGTAACTTGAGGATTGCCTCAACGTTTCGCCGGCGCACCGGCGATCGCTTCCCCCTCTCAATAAAAAAGACCGGGGTTAAATTGGTCTTACGGGTGAAGGCTTTCCTCTTCTAGAAGTTGATTTCTCTTTTCACTTCTATACTTGATACTTGCTGGTTTTGCTTCTCAAAACTTTATTCCAACAAGTAGAACATGTGGCTCAACCTCTACCCATGGGAGATTGCAGCCCAAGGAGAGAAGGAACCGCGTCCGCCAAGCGACATTGGCGATTGCATCCCCCTTCACTACACAAATCAACAAGGGGTCCGATTCCTATCGGGTGACTAGATCCACCTACTCTTCTCTCCTTATTCTAACGAGTAGAACTTGATTTCCTCTTGTTCTAATTCTGCCCAAGGAGGAGTTCTACTCGGCGAAGGTGGACGTAGCTGAAAATATCAAAGGGATCAGCCTTATTGTTGCCGGTTATCCCCTTTGGTGAAGCTCGAGGAGTCCCTAAGCGTGGCCTTGGGAGGTAAAATCGGATCACCCTATAGATCCGGGGAAAAGGGTGTATTGCTTTTCAAACCGCCTACGGCATTGACAACCGGATGGAATCCCTCCAAGGTACCTTGCCAAGGACACCATTTCCAGGTTGTGAACCACCTAGGGATAAGGGTGTGGTTTGTTTCACGTAGGGATTGCATGACAGGGTGGTTTGAATGGTTTGGTGGATGTTGAGTGAGATGAGCGCTTGATGTATTGCTACGCTTTGTATTAAGCCTCACACCTATTCTAGACTCTTGTAGTAGGCTCAAGCCAGGATTGGGGAAGCCATACTTGTAATAACTTGACCTACATTTGTGCCGGGGTGACTGTCCGACGGGAACCACTCTTGTATTTAAACTTTTAAACCCTATATCGGCAACCTCCTCATAGATCTTGGAGAGGGTCTCGACGGCTCTTTGGAGATCTCTTATCTGCATTCGGGTCGGACCCTACCAGTTGGTATCACAGCGGTTGGAGGACACTTTGTTGCTGATTTTGTTACATGGAAGCCTTTGGAGACGCCCGAGGTGCAGCTTGGTAGATTCGGCCAGCGCAAGGAGCAGACAGGGCAGATTTGAGGCCAGTTTTGGGATTCGGTTTCTAGCAGTTTTTGGGTAGTTTGGGCACTTGTTTTCTAGCAACTACAGCAGAGTTTATTTCAGATTGCTTCAGTTTTCAGTTCGGCACTTAGCAGCCTTTGTTGATTTCGTTTTGCTTGAAGTTGAGTCGTGATGGCCCCACGAAAGGCTAAGACCATCGAACCCGAAACCGTGGTGGTAGAAGGTGAACAAGTCGTGATGGAAGAGACCCGTATATTTGAAAGGGGGGAGCCCTCGGGCACCAATTCCAAACTAGATCTCATCCTTAACCAACTTGCCGGTGTAAACCAAACCATTGCCAACATAGATGGCCGGTTGAACACCCTTGAATAAAGAAGAAACCCACCTCGTTCCCATACCTCTTCCTATTATCATAGGAATGACCCCATAGGAGCGGTGAGTGAGGCATTTTTGGTAGATGCTAGGAGGGCAAGCCTAAGGAGGCAAGGGGTAGAGCAACCACCTAGAGCCCATACTCATGTCCCACAAAAAGAACCAATCCAACCTCCTACCCAACGCCAAATTGTCCATCCTCAACTCACTAATGGTACAAACCAACCCGGGGCACCAATACATGTGGGAGAGAGGGCCAGACGATGGAGAACAGATGAAAGAAAAATTACAGACAATTAGGAAAAGGGAGTCATTGATGGTGGCAAGCTTAACCCATGTGGCAAACTTAACCCATGGAAAGCAAAAAAAAATAAAAGATAAAATAAAGAGAAGAGTGAAATCCATGTGGCAAACTTAACCCATGTGGCAAACTTAACCCAAGGAAAGCCCTTTTAAAAGTAGAAATCATATCAAATCTAAAAGGAAAATTTTGGATCACATATCTTATAAGGAAAGAAAAAAAAATTGTCGAAAGCTAAATGGGCTAACTGTACATTTTGTAAACTTCGACTCACACAAAATAAGAGTTGTACCACTCACTCTTTTATCACAAGTTGGAAGAATAGTTAGTGAGGATGTATTGTAGACTTAAGCCATACTTAGGCTGAAACCTTTAAATTTAATATTTGGTTACGTCTCTCTCATTTACCTCCTATATTGTGACTTCGTAGCAAGGCTCTTTAAACCTATAATAGATATTAAAAGGGAAAGAAAAAGAGAATCAAGCAGGGCGTTGCAGTTGTGTAGCCTCCCTTCCTTTGCCTTACTTAAGAGGGAGAGAGTCTTTGTTCGGCTAAGGTTCAACTTGTGAATGGTGAAAGCCTTAGAATGAGGACAAATCGAGTGAGAAAAAGCCATAGGTTAGACCAGCAGAGTGCTGTTCGTGACCTCGCTAGTGGTTAGAGTCATAGTAGGACTCGCAAACAATAGATGGTCAGAGCATGACCCCACTTTCTTAGTTCACCATTTAACCCTTAGAAAAATTAGGAGGGAAAAGATGAGGAAAAATTAGGAAAATTGTGCCAATAAGGGTTGTTACACCTTTATGAAATATTTTAGAACCCCTCCATACTTTTTACAAATGTTTTAAATAGGGCTGCAACCATGAAAGACCCCACTAATTTGTTGAACTTTTTAAATAACAGTTGTAGCTTTTTAAAACTTTTTAAGCAGCCTCAATTTTCTTAAAATAATTACATAAGGGGGTTTCCGGCCCCATTTTATACAAAATTGGAAACAAAAATATTTTCTGTTCAAAACCAAGGTTCTTAGGTTTGAAAATCTATTCCATTTTGTCTATTTATTTGAAATTTCAAATGTGGCTTTGTAATAGACTTTTCCATTTAAAATTGAGTTCATGAGGAAATATTTTTTGATTCCTCCTTGACTTTTGTTGCCTGTTAAAGAAAGTTCCCAAGCATGCATTTGTATGTGAAGTTTTTATATGTATTTGGTAGCATGTGTATAGCCAACAATGAATGGATTATTTGGCCTAGCCATGACATGGTCCGAGCTACTCAATTGGTCAAGGTTATCCTTTTGTCCTAGGTTAATGAGGTTGAGTAGGGGTCAGTGCTCATTATCTAAGTCATTTTATTGTTTTGCAACTGAGTCTATCTTCTATTTTTGAGCATGCCAATTGTTAGAAACACTTTCCAACTTCTTCACTTAAGGGCCAATTCCAATGTAACCCTTTGATTGATAAAAAAATAAAGAGATAGTAATAGAAAGGGACACACATAAAAGAGACAAAATTGGTTATCTCAAACAGCGCAAAAGGGCTCCCTACTTACCCTGGTTTGGTACCCAAGGGATTTTCCATTAGATTATGTTCCTTACAGCATCCAAATGCAACGTGTCTAAGGAGGTGTTGCTTCGAAGAAAGGAAAATCTCATGCTATGTGCATTCAACAAGGACAAACCATATCCCATTTTCCCATGTCTTTTCATGGTCGCATGAGGACAAGAATTGCTGATTGCATAATAAATGCCTATACCTCTAATAAGGCCAAGGGTATAGGCTTATGGATAAAGTCATCCAACAACACACCTCCTCCATATGCTAAAACCATGAGGATCTGCCAATGACATTCATGATGTGCACCCATAATTTGCCAGTGATCTCCCAATTGATATTAGCATCAGTGTCACAAAAGATGTTGTTTCTTAACTTCTTCAATATCCCCAAAGGTCATGGGTAGACTAAGACGCTAGACAAGCTAAGACCATTTTACTATAGAGATCTCTTCCACCATCAATGGGTTGCCTCTTGGACACTTCTTCATTTTGGGATGTTTACATCAAACTTATGACCAAGTACCTTCACCATTTCTTTGCACATCAATAGTGGATAAAGACATGATCTTCTGTTTCAATTTGTCTATCATAGATCACACATTGGCTGGCTAAGGCATAGCCAACTCTTTGTGTTCCATCATAAGTCATTATATATGCCTCCATAGCCAAAAAAGGTGCACCATTTAGCTCTAGAAATGGCAACATTCTTTCACATTATAAGTTCACTTTTGTCTAATACCTTGTGAAGACAATTCACTTCATAGGTGCCTGGGTGGTGGACCGTTGCTACTTCTTTGTCTCCCATGATCAAGATGTCCTTGTCATAAAGGAAACTAGTATGCTGAATGGCATATGAAATCCAATGTGAGTTCAATTTTGACTAGTCTCTTGTTTGTGAATACTGTTCATCTCATAAAGGGAGGCCTCTAGGATCAAGTTGTAAAAGAGAAAGTTTTTATTATAAATAAGGTATTCTACTATGCCCAATCCCAACTAAAGTTTTTATTATAAATAAGGTATTCTACTATGCCCAATCACAACTCTTTGACGATAAATGGGTGGTCTTGCTATTATCCACCATCCACTGAATCAGATGATTAATGTCATTCCAACCCCACAAGATGCTTTTGCATAATCAGGAACACTGGGACTTTACATGACACGTCAACATACTATCAGTCTTTAAATATTTGTTTCGCACAAACAATGCCCACAACAAGCTTGTTGTTCTTGCCTAGAAGAGCAAAACGATCATGTGTGCTTTGTATCGGAAATGTGAATTTCAAACCGGAACACTGGCTTCCTCTAGAGGGTAACATAGGTCTTTTAGCTGATGAGGGGCTTTTTTTTGTTCTCAATGTCAGCCTATAGAAAATGACAGCACAATCTTTCAACCATTACCGTAATAGACTTGGCCAGTTAGAAAGCTATCATCTAGTAGCTGATGATTTGATTCAAAACATAACAATTAAATATTGTATATCAGAGTATCAAAGGATTTTTTTTTCCATCCTACTTTTCTCCACTTTCCCAACAAGGCAGACACAAGCTTTTAGGGTTCATTTTCTTCAAGAATAGAGAGAGGCCATGGTAAGTTTTGGAGAGAGTCAACTCTCAACTGAGGGTTTTGGAAGTAAACTAAATTCTACGTTCAGTAACATAAAAAAGAATGAATGTAGATTTTTGGTTATTCACGAGCATTCCAGCTTCACTTTCCAATTCTCTAAGGATATTTTAAACTTCTCCCACTCTATTTTATCGCCCTAGAAAAAATCATTGCACCTACATAAAAGATACCTAGAATATTTGCCTAAACCCCTCTGAATTTAGAAAATTTGATTTTCATATTGAGAGCCGAACATTCGAACCTACGCAAAAGAAAAAAAATTGAACCACAACTGTGAAAAAGATAGAAGGAGAGGGGATCTCCCTGATAAAGCCCCTTCTGACTATAAAAAAAAATAAGAAATAAAAAAAAATTTAAAAAAAAACTTCATTTCTTCCGTTAATAATGAGAGCATACGAATTTGTTTCTTCACATGTCATTATCTTAGAAACCCAATTATCACAAAAACCAAGGTGGTGTAGGGCTTTCCTAATGAAGTTTCATTTAACTTTGTCATACACCTTTGACATATCATGGTTCAGAAGCATTGATTGGCAGTTATGGTTAGCTAAGATATTAACCACCTAGTTGCATCCAAACCTATTCATGAATATGTTTATTAGGCAGAAATGCTCCTTGATAATGATTAACAGTTCTAATGAGGATCTCTTCCATTCTAGCTGCCATGACTTTTGAAATGATCTTGTAAATGCTATTGAACAATGCATTGAGCTGAAACTCCGTGATGTTGGAAGCACTAGGAGTTTTACATTATAGTCCTGCATTAAGTGAGACATTGTCTTGCTTCTTGAGCAAAATTTTATTTGTGCTTTTCATTCAACTCTTTGTGATCGGACATCATCATAATTGCCACACTTCAACTCCACCATTGGATGGAACGTTAAGGAAAGTAGTATCTCCACACAAATTCGAGCATATCCTATCTACAGTTCAACCTTTGTGAAGGGATCGACTTCCATTCACTCCCCACCCAGCACCCTGGCTACACCCGTTTGTTCCATAGGATGGACACCAAACAAGAAGTCTCTACTCACTAGGGGATTTCAAGGGACTCCCCAATATAGAGGTCCATTATAAGGACCCATCTACTCGCAAGCAGTTGACCTCCCACAAGCAGTTGACCTACCACTCCCATTTGAGAGTGGATTGCCGCATTGATTGCAGCTGCTCTCCACTTGAGTATGTGAGACAACCCCTTCACAATCACCTACCCTTGAAGCCTCCTGCTTGGAGACATTGGACTCCTCCTTGTTGGTTCCCCGGATCAAGGACCACCTCATGGTCTCCAATGGCATCTCTGGGATCATCATCCAGGGTGGGGGGCTTACTTCCTCACAATTGTTGCATTGTCTCCTAGAAGCATAGACAGGGGAAAGAGAGAAACGAAAGACCCTATGAAAGGAGCTCTAATAAAAACACTAGGAGAGCTTCTCCCTCCTATGACCCTACTAGATTTTCTAAATGACCAACTAAATTTGGACAAACATAATACCAGAATACATAATACCCACAATTAGTTAATAAGCAGAACTAAAACATATTTGCAATAATTTCATACACATGATAACTATTGCATGCATGCATACTAACATTTATGCGAAACTGGTTACCTGGGTATGAAATTTTTAAGCCATTTTTAATAATGACAAAACATGCCCATGATTATTAAAATAAAAGAAACTCTTTGTAGGGAGAAAAAGGAAGACCACAAAAAGAAAATTTTAGGATTCGGTAAAGATAAAATTTATCAGTGTATATATATATATATATCATTATGGTTAACGTACCCCTTTAAGTAGTAAAAAATAGCTTTTTTGTTTTTTTGTCCTCCTCATAACGTTATCTCATTATCTCATAAATATTTTTTTTATCTCATAAATATTATCTCATACTTAAGTTTAACATTATCTCAAACATCCGTCTATTATCTCATTATCTTATAAATAATTTATTTTCACAAAAGCATTATCTCATATTTATGTTTAGTCTTATCTGATACATCCATCTATTATCTCATTATCTTACATGTGTTTTATTATCTCATAAAGATCAACTCATACTTATATTTAGTGTTACCTCATATATCCATCGGTCCATCCATTAACTCATATCTCATAAATGTTTTGTTTTCTCATAAACATAATCTCCTACTTATTTGTTATTTCATACATATTTGTTATCTCATGAATATGCATATGCAATTTTTGGGTGTGAAAGAAAATGTGCATATTTGTAGTATGGTCCACATCCAGCGTATGCTCGTTACATACGCAAAGCGGCAGACAAAACTCTCTCTCATATTCATGGATGTTGTACTTTTCACTATTAAATATTTTTGTGTGCATATTTGTTCTTGAAACCATATATTGAATCTCTCAGCTTCATGTAGTAGTGAGACAAGACTTTCAAATTACTTAACATAAGCTGGAATAAGTCAATAGTATGCATTATTTGGGAAACTTTCCCAAGTTCTCATCCCCATCTTCCCTTTTCAGGTGATTGCAAATAAAAGGGCTGACAATGTGGCTGGAGCATTCCTGAGATGGCCTTGTTATGCCAAAGTTGGTCAATGATCTACCAGAATCTGATGGATGGAGTAGTTTGCGGTGCAATAATACATGAATTTATTTAGGTTCTCCTTCCTAGACATTATGCCGGGTATTATGTTCCATAAAAAAAAATGATTCTACAATTGTGATTTGCAACCAGTTCAGATTGAATGAATTGTGAAATTTTGAACAGCATTATAAATTAAAAGTCATATTTTTCTCAAAATGCAACATATAAAAAAGTTAATTAAATACTATCTTAAAATATATTAAAACAGTGCATATATAACAAGTCCCAATTAATGCCCCCATTTGGATCTGGTTGCAGCAACAGCTTGCTGGGGGTACGCCTCCTACCTTTATCATTTCGGGAGCAGGTTGTTTCCCCACGTTTTTCAGTGAAAGAGAGTAACGCCCAAAGCGCCTCCATTTCATGTGAATTTTATTCTTAATGCAGCAAATAATTGCAAATATTGCTGAGTTTATTTCTATTGAGACAAATACTTGTAAATTTTTTTGTTAATATTTTGCTATATATCCTATTGTTTATCCTTGTGAAAAGCACATAATCTGTTACGTAAGAACCTGTAAATCACTTACCTAGTTTTACTCTAATATGGTGCCATAATAATAAAAGAGCAATATTTAAGTCTAGAAATTCCTGAAGTTATATAACTAATTTGGTGCTTAAAGGAAGAATATAAGCTATATACTAATAATTAATATGCATCTACAACGGTACATCCCTTAATTCTTTTTATTTCTTCCCAAATGAATATAGAAGCATCTCTTCCTTGTTGTCTAAACAAAACAATTTGTCATGCTTAGTTTATTTAATTTGTAGCAGGATTGGAAATTAACACCTAGGTGGATATTAAACTTCCACAGTAAATTATTCAAAACTAATTAATATTGAGGTTGTTAAGTTTTTTATAAAAATATTTTGAAAAGTCGTTAATAAAAGTGGTGGGTGTCGGTCGCTAACAAGGCTGAACAAAATCCCCAAAATGGTGCAAATTAATCTGTTGATTCCAGCTCATTGTGCATATCTTTGGGACAACGGCAACATTTACTGGTAAGGTGGATCCTCATGTACAGTGGACATCCCAAACAGTGCACCAATTAACAAACAGATAATATTGATTTTTTTTTTTTTTAGGGGGGTCGTGGGGGAAGAGAGAGAGAGAGATGAGAGAGAGAGAGCGCTTCTCGGTTACGGAAACAGGGATGGTGAGCATATGAAGAAGGGGTAAAGTGTGTCGCTGGCCTCCTCATGAGCTTGTTGTTGCCAACTCCACCATCATCAACATCATTGTTGTCTTCTCAAAAGATTTAGTGGAGAAAGTATGACTTAGCAAATGAAAGAACAGTAGGGTCTCCGACCTCTTGGGATCTGTTATGGAAAATGAAAACGAATTCTTAAAGCTGTGTTATATTAACTTTGTTTTTTTACACCTACTGTAAAGCTGTAAAATTGAATTGTGGTATTCCTTGCCATGCATGAGAAATTCTGTAGAAGGTTGAATGCATGATTTTGTTGTAACAGAAAATATTCTTTTACGCATGTAAAAAAATTGATTATCTACATAAAGGGTATAAATATGTGAAAGGAAGAAGAGCACGATGCTCGTATTTTTTTTTGTAGGGGGGTCGTGGGGTAAGAGAGAAAGAGAGAGAGAGAGATCGATCATTGATTTTGTTTAGAAAAACACAAATGAAATATTAATGAGTTAAACGAAAAACAGCAAGAACATTTGAGTTCTGCTATTTGCTAAGTTATTTTTCTTAATATTAGTTATCATAATTTTTCAAAAAATTGGGGAAGATCGTAACACGTTGTTGAAATTTTCTGCTCGATCGACCATCATGCATGTTGAAACGAATATATATATATAGCACAGCCGGTTTTCTGGTCTTTCGAACATGGTGTATATTTTTCTGTTTGGTTCACAATCTGTCCTTAGGCATATTCTGATCTTGATTAACTTTGTCTACAATACAAAAAAAAAATCACTTTCAAATTAGTTGATATCAACGCACATATGATTAATGAGTTGGACGCAGTGTATTAGGCAACTATTTCCCAAATTCCGTTGATTTTCCAGTTTTCTCCTTTTTTGTTGGCTTTGGCAGAGCAGGGCTTGGTTTCATCTCAAAACCTAAGAATAGGGTTTTGTTATTTGTAATATGTAGTGGACCCAGGGCTGCACATGCATGAGTCAAGTCAAGCTCTAGTTGGGTCATCCCAAGCTCGACTTCGCTCAAAAAACTCGAGCTCGAACTCGACTCGAGCTCCAAAGCAAGCTCGAGCTCGACTCGATGATACAACATTGGGCTCAAACTCGACTCACTTAACTGTTTATGTTAAACATGTCATGTTTCATTTAACTTGTCTAACTCGTTTAATTTTTACTCGTTCAATTTTTTTTTTCTCATTACAATTCAATATTCATTGCAGAGTCGAGCGAAGTTGAGTTTTTACAACTTGAATTCGACTCGTTTAACATTTCGAGCATACATTTGAACTCGAGCTCAACTCGTTTATAAATAAGTCGAGTTCCAGTTGAGCTTCAATGAGTGAGTTTGATCGAATCGAGTTTGAGCTGGCTCAACTTGTTGTGCAGCCCCAAGTGGACCTCTCTTTTAAACATATAATATTAATCTACTTGTGGATCCAGTATTTTGTGATTCAGCGAGACCCCATTTGGAATAGATTTTGCGGAAAACCAACTACATTCTTTCACCCCTAGCCACAAGTCATCCCCGTATTTTGCCACATATGTGGGTTCGATCCTCCAAGGCCTGCTAGAGCTCTCTCCTACTGGCTTGTGGCTAGATCGATTGGCTTCGGGTCAAATAAGAACAACTATCATCTGCAACATCTGGAAAACGACTACACTTAATGGCTTAAGCCGTTGTTCCCAAAAGGTACACCATTAGAGTAAGTGCGCCCGCCGGCTCTAAGCTCCGTTCCTTCGACTGATTGTTTGCATCGGATTTGAGGTTGTCTATTGCACTGACCTCCCCACCCACCAAAGTGAGGCGGTGCCGTGCGGCTGAGTTGACCCTTCAAAGCCGCAAAGGATCTACAGACTATAATTGACAAGGTAGAGTGCGGGCGTGGGCGTGGGTATGACATTTCTGCTCAAGTGTTTGAGAAGTCCTAATTCCTAAAGAGGAAAAGGTAAATCCTGGACTGCAAGGGCATTGTCTACCAAATATTGAATTTGTCGTGGCACTGAATGGGCCCAATGGAAAATCGGTGACTTATTTATTGATGGGTTTAAGAAGCTGGAGCAGCGGTAGCCATTAAAATGAAGGGATAATTTACAAAATTACTCATCTCAATCTAAATTATCTACAAAGGAAGAGAAAAATAAAATGGATAATTTTCATTAAAAGGTCAACTACAATGGATAATTTTCATTAAAAGGTCAACTGTGTAAATTATTCCTTATAATTTTAGTGACTTCGATGCAGAAGCAACTCATTGAAATTTCATCACAAAAGTTGAGTGCACGTTTCTTCATTTTTAATAGTTGACTGGTGATTAACTATTTTGCCAAAAATCGAGCCACTTTTTATAATTTTGTGAAAGATTGCAGAAATATTTCAGTACGTTCAGTCCAGATGTGCTAGTGTTTTAATGGCCCACTACAAAAAAAAGGTTTTGCGAAAAATAGTTTTTTAAAAATTATTTTTTAATTAGTTTTGCAAAGCAGATTTGTATGTTTGGATATAGAATCAAAACAGTTTTTCGTTTTTAATTAATTTGGTTAAAATATTTTCTTCCAAAAATAATTTTTCATAAAACTTGCACTTCTTATCATCCAAACTCTTACAAAACAGTGTCTTATAAGGAAGAATCATTTTTGACCTCAAAAAATGAGTTTTGCCACCCAAACAACTTAAATGTGCATTCTTGTGAATATGAAATATTAATCCTCTGAGGGAGGAAATTAAGAGGACACTCTTGGAGAACGATCCAAACACAAAAGATTATATGTAAAAGTTTTTTTACTTGGTACGTGGGAGAAAAGTCGACGGATGGAATATGCCATGGGACAAAAAAAATGATCAACCAATAGACATACAAAACCATCTGATCGAAACTAGTGGTTTTCAGCAATTATTTCTAAAACCTGACTAATTAAATGCATGTGCATTGCCGAGAAAGCTAAACAATCAAAATTAAATTACAGATATATGCCGATAGAAAATATATAAAATGGTTGGACAGATGTCATCAGTGATAACCATTAAAAAATGCATGAAGAACCACTAAAAAATGCAGGGTGGCTTCGATGTGAATGCAGGTTTATAGTCATACTTTCAGGTATAGGTTTATTTTTCGAAAGACTTTGACTCTCTCCCCCTGTCAAATCTCTCTCTCTCTCTCTCTCAGAGAATGTTGAAGTAGCGGAGTCATTTAGATTTACATCTTTTCTTCCACGTCAAAGAAAACAAAGTGGGTGATCAGTGAACAGCAATTAAAAAATGTGTAGGGCGTTTTCGAGGTGAATGGTTGGCAGATGCAAAAAAAAAAAATGTATATTGTAGAGTTTTGTATTACCTAAGGGTGGGCATTCGTTCAGGTACCCTATTTCTCTCCCTTTCTCTCCCTCTCTCTCTCTCTATATATATATACATACATATATATATATATATATATATATATATATATATATATATATATATATATATATATATATATATATTTCTCTGTGAGCATCGTCTTCCTTAGTGAGACATTGATGGAAAAACATCACTTTGAATGTCTGGATGGACAATCCACCATCGGCAAGAATGAGTGTTCTTGTGGTGACTATCGCCTATGGCAACAAGCACAGATTTTCTTTTCTAATGTCATTGCAAACCCCTATGACTGCTGAGGGTTTGCCAATGTCTATGGATTTTCTTTTTTTCTTTTTTTTTTGGTAGATTGTCTGAATTGGACCAAATATGCCTTAAACTGTGAAGCTGTCTATCAGACCCGGCTCAATTACTTCCAAATACTGTGAAGCTCAAACTTGGCTCGAGTTCTAAAAACTTGAATTTGGCCCAAGCAATTCGTCGAGGATTGGCTTGAGCTTATTTGGAAAGAAAAGGGCAGTATGGATTCATATATTTTCAATTACCATGAATTAGGAGAAGATCATTTTCTTATTAGTTGTTCTCTTTAGGAGAATAGAGTGCTCTTCTAAACAGAGTCATTACCAAACAAGCAAGAACGGACATTTTAGAAGAAAAATACAACATGACATTTACAACCATTAACAATTGAAAGACCGTGATTCTGTGGTTGTTTGTACAACTGGAATGAAAGAAAGTAGAGAATTAGCAAAAAAAAGTGGCAACAACGATAATGAAAAAATGAAAACATTAATTAGAAGGAAGCTATATACATTTCTATTTCATTTTGAAGACTGACTGTGCTGGCTTATTTTTCTCTTGTGAATGACATAACCGTGCCCAATACGATTAATGGTTGACATTTTGAGTAATTTTATTCAATTGCCTTAGCGTTCTGTGCTCCATTCCTGCCTTTCTTTGACATTTAATTAATTGCAAGAAAAGGAATGGCTACCCTAACAATGAATGTCGTCAATTTTTGGTGAAGAATTCAACATCAGGAGCCAAACCGAGAATTGCGCTTAATAAGAACTCAGTTAAATGTTCATAATTTTCTCCTACTGAAAGCAACACAATCGATGAAAAGCTACTCATTTTAAACAGAAGAAAGAACAGTTCATCCAGTGGTGGAGCCAGAATTTTTTGGGTATGGGGCACTCTTATTGTAGAAATTCTCATTTTTGAAGGTGCACAACATATATAAATAAGTAAATAATTGTAAGAAATCTATGTAAAAATAAATAAAAATTTTGTTGTTGGCATGGGCAACTTCCCATGCCAGCGTATATGTAGATCTGTTACTGCATTCAACAGCCTTGAACCCAGGGATGAGGGAATGGGTGTGAGGTTTCAACCTCTTATCAAATTACCAAAAACAGATGAAAAGAAAAAGAAGAGCCTGTGTTAGAACTACAAGAAATGATGAGAATTTACCTTGCGGGCCCCTCTTTGATGATGATTAAGCTTCTCCATAGATTTACCTCCGCCTCCATGGATACGTCCACAAAGATGCAACTTTATTATCTTTTATGAAAAGCCTCTAATTGGTGGCGAGCAGTCGAATTTCTTCTGCTAGGGAACAACGGAAAATGAAACTCAGGAGATGTACACGTACATATGAACTGAGAAGATGTTTCCTCTTTAAATTCCAAAAATTCCTTCGCTGAAGTGCAGTAATACTTTAAATTTTGAACCTTTAGGACTCGTTAGGCAAACAAAACACTATGTAATTATTTCATAAATATAAATATGCACGAAACAGTCCTACATCTGCTTCTACCCCTGCCTTCAGACCATAAGGTGGAGAAACAGCCAAAAGAAGCTGGTCGCCTTAGGAACAAGGCCTTAGAGGTGCAGGCAGAAATGGCTTTCTTCCTTCTTTTGCCTCCAAGGTTCAGGATGAAGGGATTGAGAAACAGCATTGCGGACATATGAGGTAATTTGCATGAAGCATACCTTCAAAGATGTGAGCTATATCACACTTGCCGCCCGTTTCTTTCCTTCTGCATATATGTCAACTGCTAACACGCCTGAGCTATACTCCAAGAAAATGCTGCAGGCTTGTAGGAGCCAGTGCTAAGGGAAGCATTGATTCAGTGTGGGCTGACGGGCGAGAACCACCAGAACCGGTAGAAGAAGAACTTAAGGAGGCAGCCATGAGAACACACGCCAATACCAACGGAGACCACCTTGGGAAGCCTCGGCTGCAAGGAATAGTCACCCATCCGCAAAAGGAGAAACAAATAGCGCGCGGGTGGTAGGAATGCCTGGAGGACGCTGCGAGCATCTTGCAACAGAAGCGAGCCGACGAAAACACAATTGAAGATGGTAGACTGCCAACTGAATGACAACGCCATAGCCTGACGGACCCCCTTAGGCGAGCAAAGAAAATTGACTACAGCACGACAAAACAAACAATTAAGGGGAAGGGGGTTACCCGGCCTGATCCCACAAAGACTGGGACCACCAACCCAAGCTCCATGTGGTGATCGCAAAGGCAAAGGAGGAGGGAGGGTGGCCATAAGACAAACCCCGGGCAAGAACAAAAAGGCCGACAAGAAAAACAATGAAGCCAAGCAGCTGCGTTTGGACCCTCTCAAAGCCTAAGCTCAGCATGGCCCCGCAAGCCAATGAGACGCCACTTAGCGTGACGTGAGAGCAAGGCACCGAAAGAGGACTGGACAACCATGAAAACAAGCCAAAAGAAGAAGTGGATAGCACAAGCTGTAACGAGCATTTCATCAAACTGTTGCCGAGCATGGAGAGGGCGCAACAGAGCAAAAAGTAGGAAACACAGTGCTGCAAGCAGAAGCGGTTGAGGAACGAGAGGGAGGAGGAGCAAACCGCCCAAGGAAGGAGCTGGTAGTGAAGCAGGCAGAGTGGGTTCGGGAGAAGAAGCGGCTGGAGGAGGAGGCAATTAACCTGGCCAGCAGCCATGGGCAACACTGAAGGGCAGGAGAGGAGGGAGTGCAGAAGAGAGAGAGGGAGAGGGACCAATGTTCGTCGTGAGAGGTCGGGGACGGGATGCCTCATCTCAGTGCTTCTCAACACTATCCGGACAAGCACCATAGGAGGGGAGCCTGGTGGATGTCTCCACGAGTGAGAGGGGGAGTCGCAGGCGAGAGAGCAGAACAAGTCCCTGAGAAGGAACCACCTAGAGCGAGAGAGAGAGAGAGAGGGAGAGAGCAATAAGAAGAAAATGAGAAGGGGGGAGGGAGAGAGAGAGAGAGAGAGAGAGATGAATACTCTATGCATCAGATTTTGGATTAACAAAAATATCGAAGGAAAAACGAACAAAAAAACAAGTCAGACTTTTAGGCTATATGCGAGTTAAATTACATGTCGTTTCTTGTGAAGGTTGTCTTAAAATGTCATCAGAAAATTATTTACAACTTACAAATGTAGTTGTGAAGATTAAAACATCTCAAAATCATCCACCATCAAGTTATAAATTGTATATAAGCATCTCTAAGAAAATAGCACCTGTCAGTCCTTTGTAAAGTTGCTGATCCCTTTGATAATCGTTTGTCTATTAATTGACGCCATTGTCATCACAACTCATCCGAAGAAAGCATGTGTTCCCAGAAAGAAGATTCATTTAGCTTTGTACACCATCCATCTTAATTTTCTCAATATGTTCTGTTTCTTTTATTCCCCCTATAATGCAATTTGGATAGAGTGTGATCAGAACATCCTTCTCTTTTTTTAGGAAACTTTGCTGGCCGTAACATGATCCTCTGACCTACAGCATCTCACATATAAAATGAAAAATTAATGAATAAGTGAAAATGAAGCAATGCTCTTTCCATTTCTGGATACAACATATAAAAGCTACAAAAGCCACAAAGAAAAACATACACACTAGATACTCCCCTCTAATAGTTGTCCTATTCACAAGCTTTCATCTACATATCTATACATCCATATATAAATATATATGTATATATATAAATATGCATACGAATATGTATCTCTTTTTCTTTTAAATCTGTGATTTTGTGATTTTCGAGATCTATTTCTCTCTCTCATTCTCTACATTTTTTTGGTGATCATGTCTTTTCCATTCTTTTGAACATTTTTCTTTTCGAATATTGGAATCATGCATGATGGCCTACAATCCCATTCCGTTTTTAAAAACTTTTCTCTTTTTATCCAAAAAATATTTATTACAAAAATCTTAGATGTATGTCATGGTAGGAATGCTATTAGATGAATGTTATGGTAGGAATACTTTACACTTTTCTAACCATATAGGATCAATGCATTTATGCATTCAATCTCACTTAATATCACTTACGATAACAAGCAGTACTCCAAAGAACTTAAGCAAGATAAGATGGAGCTCTAAATAGGTAGTAACCGAATTTAAGAAAATCTCAAACCTACTTAAAGTAACAATAAAGTGACTTCAAAATGATTTCCTAAGCTTTTCAAATAATATTTATAACGATTTTCCAATTCTAGTTTTCGCCAAAATATTTTACATTCTCAAGTAATTCTTCAAGCACAAAAGTTTGAAACATCAAACTTTCAAAATTTTTCTCAAACACTACACTGCATTTAGAATGAAAAAGATGTTAAAGGCAAAATGAAATGCATGAAGGATAAGCATAGCCCTTGGATTGATTACCCCTGGTAAAGGTGTCGGCAAATGTTGATCCTTGTACCGGCGGGCGAGTCCCTTTTCCTCTCATTTGAAATAAAACCTCATTTTTCTGGAGCACTTCAAAAACAAAAAAGGAATTGGGGATGCGAACAAATACTCATTGATCCACATATGTCAGAATCGATTAAGTATAATAGAATGAAAATCCTAACTACTTTCCCAAATGGTGTTTGAAATGCTTTTCCTACTAAACAATGTTTGCAGACAAGCACGTCAATATTTGTAAAGGATTCTAGTAATCTCTCCTGAGCTAGTCTAATCATTCTATTTTGTCCAATATGCCCTAGCGAGCATGCCAGTACATGCATCCACATTAACATGTGTATTAAATCATTCATCATTTACATAACAACAATTTGAATAAGTATTTAAAACTAATAAACAATTCATGAATACACTAAAACAAATGACTAAGTCTGCAGACAATACCTTGATAAAATTGCTATTAAAAGTATGTTTATAATCAAATGTCATAAAAAAGTGTGCGCTGATTCCTATTCCTTTTGGAGCTAAAACCAAAATTGTTTGGAGGCAGGTTAGGATGTACGAGACAAAAAAGCTTGAGCCCAGTGTAGAGTGTGCCTGAGTGTTAGAGAAAGTATGTATTCACATAGTTTATCCCCACACACTACAAAAACTCTATAGCCACTAACCTGGCTTTAGATTTATCATGCTTCCATCAAACTTATATCTCTTTCTAAAACCCAATGCACACGTATGTTTCCTTTGATCAGGTAGGTTTGTCAATTCCCAAACATTATTCTTATCAATGGGTTCAACTTTTGCATCCATTGCTTTTAGCTATTCTGTAGATTCATTCAAATTAACATCCTCATCAAAATGTCTATTGACTGGTATAACTCTTCAGACAAATAAACATAATAGTCAATTACTTTATAAGAGTCATGACTAATAATATCTATGGGAGTGCTATTATTGTTATTTAAATCTTCCAAATTAATTATCTTTGCTTTTAATTAAGTCCATATCTAGATGACAAAATTTATATTTTTTAGATCCTTTTAAATATCTGATGAAGTTGTTTTATCATCAAAGTTATCTCCTGATGGGTCTAGATAGAAATCCATTTATGAAATAACTTAAATATGATTTTTATCAGTCCATAATCCAAAATCCTGCTGAAATGACAGTTTTACATGGAACTATATTTAAAATATACATAGCTGTCAACATCAAAGCAAGTGTTATTTCCCACAAATATTCAATATTCATTCCATCTTTGCTGCTCATTATATGTTGAGTAGCTCCATAGTTAATCCACCATCCAGTAATATCATGATCAAATTAAACACTTGATTGCCACACAGATTACATCACACTTGTCATTCATTTTGTCGTTGTTGCATCTTTGACAATATTTCTTGAAGTGGCTAAGCTTTCCATCTTTGAAATATTGGACATGAGAGGTGATTTTTTGTGGCTTTCAGAATATTGGACTTTTTTTTTGCTTAATTTGTCAACTTACTGATTGAACCATCTTTAAATTGGTGGAATTTGTTTTCCCATGATTAACAGCTGTATTATCTATCTCTGGCAATGAAATATTTTATTTTTTATTTATTTTTTCATGTGTTCTTGTACGATAGCTAATTGAATGGCGAATTCTGTCAAAGTTAATGCCTTGCAACCAAGTCAGAGGACCATAACTATAATTTTCTAAGATACAGGCAAACTATTTAATATAGTAGAAATTTTCATAAGTTTGAGAAGAAATTTTCATTAATCTAGCCAAACCCAATTTAGTCATTACTAACAATTTGTTAATGTGATCAACAACATTATCATTTTCTTTTATTTTCCATGAATTATATAGTTATACTAAGAATTGAAAGGTGAACGACTGATGTTATATCATATTACTTACCAATGACTTCAAACATGCTTTTTCCGGTGAAGTGTTATCACAAACTCTTATTAAGACATTATCCATATATGCAATGTAATTGCTTTAGCCAAATGGTTATCCTTTTTAAATTTCTTGTAACAATCATTTTCTTTGTCAGAAGATGCATCACCAAGGTTAACCATGTCTTTTTTCTAAAACATATTCCATTCCCTTGAATATTAAAGCCTACATAGTTCTACGATTTCCATACAAGAAACTTTGTTCCTCTCAATAGCGCCACCCCTAGTGGCCTTTTTTAATGTTAAGCATGGCAAAATGAACAAAATAAAATATCAAATATCCCATGTATTAAAAGAGTTTTGATCTATATAATTTTAATTCCAAAGTCACATTTTCACATGAGTAATGAGTATGTCTCAACAAAAGTATTCTATTGTAATAAGCGAAAATAAACATTGGACTTCGTTTGAAATTTTGAAAACCGATCCCATTGCTTTTCAATATCAATACCACATTTTTCTTCACATTGCAAAGTTAGAGAGACAAAAGAATAAAATAATGGATTTCTTTTGAAATTTTCCATTTCCAATTGTACCACCATTCAAAAAAGGAGCATCTAAGTCCTTCGGTTTCCCTTTAAATGAAAACGTAAGAACCACTTTTTCTTTTTAAAAATAAAATAAGATGCTCCCTTCTGTTAACAGAAATACCAAGAAGACTCTCAAAGTGAATTACTTGCGAGATGAAAAGTCATGTCTCTTGAGGGATGAAAAGTCATGTCTCTTGAAAGATGGAAAGTCATGTATCTTGAGGGATGAAAAGTCATGTCTATTGAGAAATGAAAAGTCATGTCACTTAAGAAATGAAAATTCATGTTTCTTGAGAGATGAAAAGTCATGTCTGTTGAAAGATGAAAAGTCATGTCTCTTGGGAATTACAGACCCCTTATGTATCTCTTCTATGTAAAGGAACCTCTCTACCAAAGGCATGCAAGCAAGAAATGCTAGAGCAGTGGACATAGGCCTATTGACTGAACCACTTTAAAAATTCATGTCCCTTTAATTACTTCTTCATTTTTTATTTCTAACATGGTATGAGAGCCGCTGGTCCTTGTTAGTGCTGCTGCTAGATCCTAAGGATTACATCTTGTGTTGGGGCCTTTCACTCTCATGGCAAATCAGGAAGTATCATCAAATATAGGAGTCAACTCTGATACATGTATGAATTTTCTTGCTTCTTCTTTTCAATATCCAAGCAATTTACAACATTTCCTCACCATCAAGTTAAATGTTGAAACTTATCTTATTTAGGAATCTCAATTCACCTCAATCTCCATCTCATTCGATCTTATGGGATACATTGATGGAAGCAAACCTGCTCCGCCAATGTTTAGATGTGGATCAACTAAAATTAGTCCATAATATATTGAATGGCTGAGAAATGATGAGTTACTTTTGAGTTGGATTAAGTCCTCTCTATATGAAGTAACACATGCCAAAATTATTGGTTTAAAAACCTCTCTAGAGGTTTGGACTGCTCTTAAGCAATCCTATACTGCTCAATCCAGGGCTCGAATAATGCAGTTAAAATCACAGTTTCAAGATTTAAAAAGTGGTCTAGTTCTATGGATGTTTGTATAAACAAAGCAAAAGCTATTGCTCATCGACTAGCCATTGCATCCAAACCTGTTGATAAAGATGATCTTGTTCTTCAAATTCTTAGAGGATTACCAAGTGAATATCTTCCTTTTAAAGTCTATATAGAAACTCAAAAGGACCCTGTCTCTTTGATTGAACTTCATGGGTTTCTTCTCATACAAGAAGACAACTTAAAATAAGATGATTCTCAAACTTTTGAATATATTATGCCTGCTGCAAATATTGTCTCGAAAAAAGTTTACAATAAGCAAACAAACTATAGAGGTCGTGGTAGAAACAACTACCAATCTAGAGGAGAGTCTGAAAAAGTGAGCACTAGGAAGGTGATCGTCTTGTGTGCCAAATAGGTGGAAAAGTTGGTCATATTGCAAAGTTTTGTTGGTCATATACTAACTTGCTTAAAGGAAAAGAGACAACGTGTCCTTAAGCATATCATGCAGTTTCATCTAGTACTCTGAATCAAGACATTGGAGATGACAATTGGTATCCGAACTCTAGTGCGACTCATCACATCACCAATAATATCAACAACTTGTTTGAAAGGATACCAAATGCTTTACAAAATTTATGAATTCCATTTCATTAACCATTCCATTATAATGCTCTTGTGGTAAATAGAGGAAGCAAATCTTGTGACCTGGCAATTGACGTTGTTAACAAATTGTTTGAGCATCCCAACTGGCAGCTGTAGGCGAAGTTTAAAGCGAAAATGGCTTGACATACATAGCAAGTTGGATTCAACCCATAAAAAGAAAAGCACAACAACAGAAAAGGAATGTTAATTCGCCAGAGTAGTGGCCGAGTTTAGACTACATCATGGTGGTGGCAATTTTGCGTTAGCCTTTGTTAAGGAGTCTTGACAGTAAATTTTTTATTTTTCCAGCCACACCACAAAAAAGCATATCTTTATCGATGCTAAAAAAAATGTCAATAAAAGCATAGAAAACTGAATAATTTCACCGAGGTTTGCTTCTTATAATAATTGCATAATATAAAGTTACGCCGTGTACATAAAGGAAAGAAACAATGGGGCCAAGTCTCAGATCTTTGAAGCTATGCTTTATGCTACCCTCGTATATTCATGAAGAGGGAATTTCTACTGGCATATATGTTCTTCCCTCCTCATGATGCAATTCAGGATTGTACGTGTCAACCCTTTTCTGGACTTCGTAGACAAAGGAGGAGGGAAGCCGTGGCTCCTCGGGTGCCTGCACCTCTAAGGCCTCCTTCCTAAGGTATTCTTTTAGCAGTTCTGGCATCGTATGGCACTATTAAAGACAATAGAGCCATCATCAAAGGACTCAAGAAGGAAACTCCAGCCAGCCATGACAATGGAAACAAAAATGATTGTAATGGTTACAAAATGAAGGAGGAAATCAGAGGACTCGCAAAGGAAACTCCAGCTAGCCATAACAATGGAAACAGTAACAATTGTAATCATTACAATACTAAGAAGGAAACATCATCTGGCCAACCGTATGAAGACAGTAGTATAAAGACAATGGCTGGCTAGGCAGTCACTAACAAAATTACAAGAGACAGAGATGCAGTTGTCAAACAGAGAGGTGCAACAACTAAACAGGGAAATAACAACTGTAAATTAGATATTGTTTCCTCTGTAAAGATCGATATAAATCCTGTAAATCAGGAAATGATGATGCCTGTAATTCTATTATAAAAGAAGAAAGATCCAGACCTATCGTCACTGAGAACAATAGCTGCCTTTGTGGACGTAGGTGTGAGTTTACACCAAACCACGTTAAAATTAGGCATTCCTTCCTTGAATTTCTGCTTTTCTTCATGGTATTAGAGCAGAACAACCATATGGCGCAAAGCAATTCTTCTTCAAGCATAGTGTCTGCCCCAAGCAAATATCCTTACCCATACAATCTGAACATTGCCAATTTCATGTCAATCAAGCTCAACCAAAACAATTTTCTACTATGGCGAACGCAGATGACGGGGCTCATCGAAAGCCCGGATATGACTGGTTTTCTAGATGGGGAATATCAGCCACCTGCAAAGTTCCTCACCACCTCTGATGAAAGTACAGTCACCTATAGGAAAAATATATAAATCCCAACACGTTGTCTTTGATGAAAGTATCTTTCCCTATAAACAGCCTGGAGCACGTTTTTCTTCTACATCATCTTCCAAAAACGGACTAACATACAGTGATTGGATGGAGTTAGATCATTGTCAGATCTTTCCCAAGATGATAAAAAAGATGATTCATGCCAAGTGATCAATCATCATAATCTCTTGCACAATGGATCATTAGACAATCGTTCAGTTCAAGAGGCACATGGAGGAGACAACAACATTTCAGCACTTGAAACACTTGGTAGTGACGATGATCTACATGGTCAAGACGAAAGTGATCTGCCCTCACCAGCCAATAGTGATCTGTGCTCACCAGCCAATGAGGCACAAAGTCAACAGCCTGAAGGGAGATAGTTGATCCAAGAAAGTTGTAATATTCACTCCATGGTAATTCGGGCTAAGGCTGGTATCATAAAACGAAATCCTAAGTATTTTTTGGCATTAACGGCACCACTTGTACCAAAAACTGTTAAGCAGGCTCTTAAGGATCCCGGTTGGGTAGCTGCCATGAAGGAAGAGCTATGTGCTTTGGAACAATGCCACACTTGGATGCTGGTACCATGCCAACCAGGTATGAATATTGTCTCAACTCGTTGGGTTTTTAAAACCAGACTCAAGAGCAATGGAACGGTCAAGCACCTCAAAGCTAGACTTGTTGCTTGTGGGTTCGACCAAGTGCCTGGTGTTGATTTCTTAGAAACATTCTCACCTGTTATAAAACCAGCAACTATTAGAATTCTGCTAACTCTTGCTCCCTCTCATAATTGGGATATTCGACAAATGGATGTAAAAAAATTCCTTCTTATATGGTGATTTGAACCAAACTATGTTTATTGAACAACCATCGGGTTTTATTGACAACCAAAAACGAAGTTACGTATGCCAGCGACATAAAGCTCTGTATGGTTTACGTCAAGCTCCAAGAGCATGGTATGATTGGTTTGGCACCTACCTTCTATCAAAAGGCTTTTTCTCCAGCATCTCTAATTGCTCGTTATTCATCTACAAAGATGGACGTGGTATCATCCTTCTGCTACTATATGTCGATGATATAATCCTAACAGGCAGCCATCCTATGCTTCTTCAAGAATTCATTCGGGATATTCGGGACATCCTTCATCACTTTCTCCAGCATCTCTGATTCCTCGTTATTCATCTACAAAAACAATATGCCTATATCCTGCTAGAAAGAAAGACCATGACATCATGCAAACCAGCTGTTACACCCTTGATTCAAAATTACAAAAATCTGGTTGATGACACACCTTTTTCTGATCCAACACTTTTTCGAAGTCTGGTTAGAGGTCTACAATACCTCACTTTCACACAGCCATACATTTCTTTCTTTGTCAACTTCATTAGTGAATATATGCAAATGCCCATGGTCAGTCACTACTAGCTAGTTAAAAGACTACTTCGATACATTAGTGGCTCCATTGATATCAGATATCATCTCTATCCTCAGGAGCAACTCCAACGTCATGCCTTCTCTGACTCCTACTGGGTGGGCTGTCAAACAACACGTCGCTCAACTACAAGTTCTGTTATGTTTCTTGGCACTAATCCTATATCGTGGACAGCAAAGAAGCAACCGATAGTGGCCAGATATACCACCGAGGTTGAGTATCGGTCAATGGCCTCTACTGCTGCTGAAGTAACTTGAATCACATACATCCTTAAAGACATCAGACTTTATCTCCCATAGCCGCCAATTCGCTATTGTGACAACATGTCCGCACTTTAAGTGTCTATCAAACCAGTTTTTCATTATCGAATGTAGCATGTTGAATTAGATTATCATTTTATAAGGGAAAAGGTTGTGCTCGGTCTTCTTACAACTCAATTTGTTCCATCAACTCAACAGGTGGCCGACATTTTAACCAAAGCCCTTTTCAGGTCTACCTTTGAATTTTTAAGAAGCAAACTAGCGCTTTCCATACTGCCGCCTGTTGAGGCACCATCAAATGACTCGAGAAGGAAACTCCAGCCAGCCATGATGATGGAAACAGAAAAGATTGTAATGGTTACAAAATCAAGGAGGAAATCAGAGGGCTCGCAAAGGAAACTCCAGCCAGCCATAACGATGGAAACCGTAACGATCGTAATCATTACAATACCAAGAAGAAAACATCATCTTGCCAACCGTATGAAGACAGTAATACAAAGACAGCGGCTGGCCAGGCAGTCACCAACAGAATTACAAGAGACGAAGATGGAGTTGTAAAATAGAGAGGCGCAACAACTAAACAGAGAAATAACAACTGTAAATTAGACATTGTTTCCTCCTGTAAAGATCGATATAAATCCTGTAAATTAGGAAATGATGATGCATGTAATTCTATTATAAATAGAAGAAAGGTCCAGGCCTATCGTCACTAAGAACGATAGCTGCCTTTGTGGACGTAGATGTGAGTTTACACCGAACCACGTTAAAATTAGGCATTCCTTCCTTAAATCTCTGCTTTTCTTCAATTATCTGGAATTATTGGCTGAGACAGTGCATATTATATGTTTAATTTCCTCATAGCTATATTTGTATTTATGTATTAGTGCCTGCTAATTAAAGGCCTAAAATTTGAAGTATTACTGACTCTAAGCCAGCAGTTTTCTGGCTTGCCACTGTCTGAAATATTGAATAAGCCACTTGAGTGATGGATCACCTTCTTTGCACGACAATTTTATTTGCATCGTGGAGAGGAAGAGAATTCATAATAGAAGGCATTCACAAGGCAAATGCTGCGACGACAAGATTGGCTGGACTTCTGCCATACAGTGAAAAGATTAAAAGAAAATCTTCGTCTCAGGTCGTATGAATGGGTGCATCTCCTGAGTTTTCATTTCGCATTGTCTCCTGGCAGCACAATTCTTTGGTCCCGCCAATTCGATCTACTGCTTGCCACTACCAATTAATGGCATTTCACAAAAACATACATCTACCAAGAGGAGGTAAATCCATGGAGCACGTTTTCTCAGCATCATCAAAAGAAGCAAGGTAAATTTCCCACGTTTGGCTTCTCCCACCAGCTCAATGATTTGCTTTTATTTTCTTTTGAGAAATTAGACACCTGGAGTTTGAATTATAGGACATGAATTGATTTTCTTTTGACTTGATCGCATTTGGGCCATCTTGCATTTTTTAAATAGTTCCTCACTGATTACCCAACTTTGCTTTCTTTGACGTGCACAAAAAGATGTAGAGATGCCTCCTGCTTCATTTCTATAAATAGAGAGAGACAGAGAAAGAGTCAATTAGTTAGATTTTCGAGCATTAGAGATTCAATCTCTGAAACCATATGACTAAGAAGATGTGTGGCAACCATTGATATTTTTATACCTTTGTGTTTTCATTTGCTTTGGCGAAATGGTTTCCAGTTCTTCACCAAAGTATCGTGTTTGTCTGGCACAAGGTATACAGCATAAGGAAGCGATAGAAACCACTGAAAGTATCATGACCAATTCTTAATTTATAAACATATTGATATTATCTCCGATGCAAGGCTGCTGGGAGAGAGGGCTCCCTTCTGTTTTCAAATGAAAACCTGGAGGGGATATGGGACCCCCTCCCATTTTATTCAAAGAAAATAGAACTATGAAACAAGAACAAACAAGCACCCCAAGCCTAGCCTACGAAGAAGCCAACAAAGAAGGCGTTGGGTTTGAAACAAACAAAAGAACTCAGTGATGAGACTCCCAAATCTTGACCATACTATTTCCTAAGCACTCTTGAGATCTATGGATACAAATGGGATCTATGCGTTACTTGGATCCCTTGTAGTTAGTCGAATGAGTTGAATTTGTTGTCACATCTAAAGTGAATGATATACGAGATTGAAATCACAAGTTTGAATCAATACGAGTGGAATTTAAGTGATTCATTTGATCACACATACTTCATTGAATGTACTTAACTTATTGTTACATCCAAGTTAAATGATTTAGCAGATTAAAATCACAAGTTTGCATGCAAATGAATGAGATTTGAGTGATTCATTTGGTGCCCTATTGTTAATATAATGTGTTTCATTTGTTATTTCATTTATAATGAATGATTTAAGTGATAGAAATCACAAGTTTGTATGGGTACAAATGGGACCTATGCATTACATGGATCACTTGTAGTTAGTGAAATGAGTAGAACTTGTTGTTACATCTATAGTGAAGGATCTGAGGGATTGAAATCACAAGTTCGTATCAACACAATTGAGATTTTAGTGATTCATTTGATTACACATACTTAATTGAGTGTGCTTAACTTGTTGTTACATCCATATTGAATGATTTAGTGGATTGAAATCACAAGTTTATATGAAAATGAATGAGATTCATGTAATTCATTCGATCCCTTACAGTTAATCTAATGTTTTTCACCTATTATATTTATAATGAATGATTTAAATGATTAAAATCAGAAGTTTATATGGATATAAATGAGATATATACATTAGTTTATAGTTACATCTGTAGAACGATTTAAAGGATTCAAATCACAAGTTAGTATCAATACAAGTGTGATTTAAGTGATTCATATGATCACACATACTTAATTCAATGTGCTTAACTTGTTGTCACATCCATATTGATTGATTTAGTGACTTAAGATCACAAGTTTGTACGAAAAGGAATGAGATTCAAGTAATTCATTTGCTCCCTTATAGTTAATTTAATGTGTTTCACTTGTTATTACATCTATAATGAATGAGGGTCAAGTTAATGTATTTCACTTGTTATTACATCTATAATGAATGATTTAAATGATTGAAATCACAAGTTCATATGGATACTAATGAGATCTATGCATTACTTTGAACGCATGTAGTTAGTCCGATGAGTTGAATTTGATGTTACATATATAATGAATGATCTAAAGCATTGAACTCACAAGTTCGAACCAATACAAGTGAGGTTTAAGTGATTCATATGATCACACATACTTAATTGAATGTGTTTAACTTGTTGTTAATTCTATATTAAAAGATTTAGTAAATTAAAATCACAAGTTTGTATGAAAATGAATGAGATTTGAGTGATTCATTTGGCGTCTTATAGTTAACCTAATGTGTTTCACTTGTTATTACATTTATAATAAACGATTTAAATCATTGAAATCACAAGTTCATATGAATACAAATGAGATCTATGCACTACTTTGATTCCTTGCAGTTAGTCTAATTAGTTGAACTTAATGTCACATTTATAGTGAACTATCTAAAGAATTGAAATCACAAGTTCGTACCCATATTAAAGATTTAAGTGATTCATTTGATCACACATTTATAATTAAGTATACTTAACTTGTTGTTACATCCATATTGAATGATTTATTGGATTGAAATCATAAGTTTGCATGAAAATATATTAGATTCAAGTAAGTCATTCAATATGTTATAGTTTGTCTAATGTAGTTCGCTTGTTATTACATCTATAATGAATGATTTAAATGATTAAATCAGAAGTTTATATGGATATAAATGAGATCTATAGATTATTTTATAGTTACATCTATAGTGAACGATCTAAGGGATTGAAATAACAAGTTCGTAACAATACGAGTGGAATTTAAGTTATTCATTTGATTATGCATACTTAATTGAATATGCCTAACTTGTTGTTACATCCATATTGAATGAATTAGTGTACTGAAATCACAACTTTGTAAGAAAATGAATGAGATTTGAGTGATTCAACTTTTGCCTTATAATTAACCTAATATGTTTCGCTTGTTATTACATCTATAATGATGGATTTCAATGATCGAAATCACAAGTTCATATGGAGACAAATGTGATCAAATGCATTACTTTTATCCATTGTAGTTAGTCAAACGAGTTGAACTTGTCACATTTATAGTGAACGATTAAAAGGACTGAAATCACTAGTTCGTATCAATGCGAGTATGATTTAAGTGATTCATCGCATAATTAATTAAATGTGCTTAACTTCTTGCCACATCCATGTTGAATGATTTAGGGATTGAAATAACAAGTTCGTATGAAAATAAATGAGATTCAATTTATTCATTTGATCTCTTATATTTAATCTAATGTGTTTCTTTTGTTATTACGTCTATAATGAATGATTTAAATGATTAAAATCACAAGTTTATATGGATATAAATGAGATCTATGAATTACTTTGATCCCTTGTAGTTTGCCCAATTAGTTAAACTTGTTGTTACATCTATAGTGAATGATCTAAGAGATTGAAATTACAAGTTTGTAACAATAAGAGTGAGATTTAAGTGATTCATATGCTCACACATACTAAATTGAGTGTGCTTAACTTGTTGTTACATCCATATTCATTGATTTAGTGAATTGAAATCACAAGTTTGTATGAAAATGAAAGAGATTCAAGTAACTCATTTGATCCCTTACAGTTAATCTAATGTTTTTCACCTATTATTACATTTATAATGAATGATTTAAATGATTAAAATCAGAAGTTTATATGGATATAAATGAGATCTATACATTAGTTTATAGTTACATCTATAGAACGATTTAAAGGATTGAAACAACACAAGTTTGATTTAAGTGATTCATATGATCACACATACTTAATTCAATGTGTTTAACTTGTTGTTACATCCATATTGATTGATTTAGTGAATTAAAATCACAAGTTTGTACGAAAATGAATGAGATTCAAGTAATTCATTTGCTCCCTTATAGTTAATTTTATGTGTTTCACTTGTTATTACATCTATGATGAATGATTTAAATGATTGAAAGCCACAAGTTTATATGGATATAAATAAGATTTATGCATTAGCTTCATCCCTTGTAGTTTGTTCAACAAGTTGAACTTATTGTTACATCTATAGTGATCGATCTAAGGAATTGAAATCACAAGTGCGTATCAATACGAGTGGGATTTAAATGATTAATTTGATCACACATACTTAATTGAATGTGCTTAACTTGTTGTTACGTCTATATTAAATGATTTAGTAGATTGAAATCACAAGTTTAGAAGAAAATGATTGAGATTGGAGTGATTCATTTGTTGTCTTATAGGTAACATAATGTGTTTCGCTGGTTATTACATATATTTGATCACTTATATTTAATTGAGAAATCAAGTGATTCATTTTCACTTGTTATTAAATATATTTAATCATTATATTTAATTGAATGTGCGTAACTTGTTACATACGTATCAAATGACTTAGTGGTTTGAAGTAAGAACTTTGATTGGAAATGAATGAGGGTCAAGTTAATGTATTTCACTTGTTATTACATCCATAATGAATGATTTAAATGATGGAAATCATAAGTTCATATGGATACAAATGAGATCTATGCATTACTTTGAACGCGTGTAGTTAGTCCGATGAGTTGAATTTGTTGTTACATTTATAGTGAATGATCTAAAGCATTGAAATCACAAGTTCGAACCAATACAAGTGAGGTTTAAGTGATTCATATGATCATGCATACTTAATTGAATGTGTTTAACTTGTTGTTAAGTCTATATTAAAAGATTTAGTAAATTGAAATCACAAGTTTGTATGAAAGTGAATGAGATTTGAGTGATTCATTTGGCGTCTTATAGTTAACTTAATGTGTTTCACTTGTTATTACATTTATAATAAACGATTTAAATCATTGAAATCACAAGTTCATATGGATACAAATGGGATCTATGCATTACATTGATTCCTTGCAGTTAGTCCAATTAGTTGAACTTAATGTCACATCTATAGTGAACGATCTAAAAAATTGAAATCACAAGTTCGTACACATCAATAATTTAAGTGGCTCATTTGATCACACATTTATAATTAAGTGTACTTAACATGTTGTTACATCCATATTGAATGATTTATTGGATTGAAATCATAAGTTTGCATGAAAATATATTAGATTCAAGTAAGTCATTCAATATGTTATATTTTGTCTAATGTAGTTCATTTGTTATTACATCTATAATGAATGATTTAAATGATTAAAATCAGAAGTTTGTATGGATATATCCATCTATTATCTCATTATCTTTCAAGTGTTTTATTGTCTCATAAAGATCAACACATACTTATGTTTTGTGTCACCTCATATATCCATTAACTCATATCTCATAGATGTTTTGTTTTCTCATAAACATTATCTCTTACTTATTTGTTATTTCATACCTATTTGTTATCTCATGCATATGCATATGCAATGTTTGGACATGAAATAAAATTTGCATATTTGTTGTATGGTCCACATCCAGCGTACACTCGTTGCATACACAAAGCGTCAGACAAAGCTCTCTCTCATACTCTTGAATGCTGTACTTTTCACTATTAAATGTTTTTGTGTGCATATTTGTTCTTGAAATCATATATTGAATCTCTCAGTTTCATGTAGTTGTGAGACAAGACTTTCAAATTACTTAACATAAGCTTGAATAAGTCAATAGTATGCATTGTTTGGGAAACTTTCCCAAGTTCTCATCCCGAACTTCCCTTTTCAGGTGATTGCAAATAAAAGGGCTGCTGGCAATGTGGCTGGAGCATTCCTGAGATGGCCTTGTTATGCCAAAACTGGTCAATGATCTACCAGAATTTTAAGGACTAGAATCAGGAGAATTTTATGCCTTTTATTCTAAGATTTGACTCGGTTGGCTTGTTCAGTGTATCTTCTAAATAATAGTGGTTTGTTGTCAATATAGTTTGTAATGATGCTTAATAGTATACAAATTATGGATGTTCAAAAAATTATTTCCCTTTGCTATGTCTTCAATAAAAAATTTGCCTTCAATAAAAAAAATTGGTCTCAAAAGTTTAGGTTCACACCATCTTTAATTTTTTTTTTTCTAACAATATTGTACATTAATTTATGTAATAATGTCTTTGAAATAAATATTACTTGAAACACTTGACACATGGTTCCACATGACTTTTTGCTTGCTTGATGTAAATTTTTTTATTTTTTCATGTTACGTGCCATCCTTCTCATTGCAACTTTCGAAGTAGGATTGTGAAAAAAAAAAAAATAAAACCATGTTTCATCCATAGCATTAGAAGATATGAAATGATCTTTAAATGCAGCAATCAAATCTAGACATACATACGCCTTGCATTACTGCAACAAGAACGTGATGTTCACATTGAACATGCATCCAAGAACGCAATGTTTTGCAAAAAAATGGCTTTGACAAAATCAATAAAATTGAAGGATGAAATATGAGATGTTTTAAATGACAGTCGTGCATTAGAAAACGACTGAGTTACCTGTAAAATGTGGATCTGTAGGTGGGTAGGAAAGAAGGAAATCAATAAAGCTTACAAAGTGGGTCTTAAAATTTTGAACTCTCAGTGTGTTGGTCACTTATTTTGATGTTTACCGTATACATGTCATTTACTTGGACCATCTGATGTATGGAGTGGTTTGTGGTGAAATAATGCATGAATTAATTTAAGTTCTCCTTCCTAGACATTATGCGGGGTATTATGTTCCATAAAAAAAATTGACTCTACAATTGTGATTTGCAACCAGTTCAGATGCATATGATTTATCTCCAATTTGGTTGAATGAATTGTGAAATTTTGAACAGTATTATAAATTAAAAACCATATTTTTCTCAAAATGCAACATATTAAAACAGTGCATATATAACAAGTTCCAATTAGTGCCTCCATTTGGATCTGGTTGCAGAGACAGCTTGTTGGGGCTACGCCTCCTACCTTTATCATTTAGGGAGCAGGTCGTTTCCCCATGTTTTACAGTGAAAGAGAGTAATGCCCAAAGCGCCTCCATTTCATGTGAATTTTATTCTTAACGCAGCTAATAAGCTGAGTTTATTCTATTGAGACAAACACTTGTAAATCTTTTTCTTCCAATCCGTGGGGCCTTTCTTTTCTTGCTGAGTGATTAGCTTGCATGGGGATACTGGAGAACAGATGAAAGAAAAATTACAGACAATTAGGAAAAGGGAGTCATTGACGGTGGCCAGCTTAACCCATGTGGCAAACTTAACCCATGTGGCAAACTTAACCCAAGGAAAGCCCTTTTAAAAGTAGAAATCATATCAAATCTAAAAGGAAAATTTTGGATCACATATCTTATAAGGAAAGAAAAAAAAATTGTCAAAAGCTAAATGGGCTTACTGTACATTTTGTAAACTTCGACTCACACAAAATAAGAGTTGTTCCACTCACTCTTTTATCACAAGTTGGAAGAATAGTTAGTGAGGATGTATTGTAGTCTTAAGCCATACTTAAACCTATAATAGATATTAAAAGGAAAAGAAAAAGATAATCAAGCAGGGTGTTGCAGTTGTGTAGCCTCCCTTGATTTGCCTTACTTAAGAAGGAGAGAGTCTTTGTTCGGCTAAGGTTCAACTTGTGAATGGTGAAAGCCTTAGAATGAGGACAAATCGAGTGAGAAAAAGCCATGGGTTTGACCAGCAGAGTGCTGTTGGTGACCTCGCCAGTGGTTAGAGTCATAGTAGGACTCGCAAACAATAGATGGTCAGACCATGGCCCCACTTTCTTAGTTCACCATTTAACCCTTAGAAAAATTAAAAGGAGGGAAAAGATGAGGGAAAATTAGGAAAATGTGCCAATAAGGGGTGTTACACCTTTATGAAATAATTTAGAACCCCTCCATACTTTTTACAAATGTTTTAAATAGGGCTGCAACCATCAAAGACCCCACTAATTTGTTGAACTTTTTAAATAACAGTTGGAGCTTTTTAAAACTTTTTAAGCAGCTGCAATTTTCTTAAAATAATTACATAAGGGGGTTTCCGGCCCCATTTTAAACGAAATTGGAAACAAAAATATTTTATGTTCAAAACCAAGGTTCTTAGGTTTGAAAATCTATTCCATTTTGTCTATTTATTTGAAATTTCAAATGTGGGTTTATAATAGACTTTTCCATTTAAAATTGAGTTCATGAGGAAATATTTTTTGATGCCTCCTTGACTTTTGTTAACTGTTAAAGAAAGTTCCCAAGCATGCATTTGTATGTGAAGTTTTTATATGTATTTGGTAGCATGTGTATAGCCAACAATGAATGGATTATTTGGCCTAGCCATGATATGGTCCGAGCTACTCAATTGGTTAAGGTGGCATGACTTCTAACTCAATTGGTCAAGGTTATCCTTTTGTCCTAGGTTAATGAGGTTGAGTAGGGGTCAGTGCTCATTATCTAAGTCATTTTATTGTTTTTCAACTGAGTCTATCTTCTATTTTTGAGCATGCCAATTGTTAGAAACACTTTCCAACTTCTTCTCTTAAGGGCCAATTCCAATGTAACCCTTTGATTGATAAAAAAATAAAGAGAGTAATAGAAAGGGACACACATAAAAGAGACAACATTGGTTATCTCAAACAGCGCAAAAGGGCTCCCTACTTACCTAGGCTTGGTACCCAAGGGATTTTCCATTAGATTATGTTCGTTACTGCATCCAAATGCAACGTGTCTAAGGAGGTGTTGCTTCGAAGAAAGGAAAATCTCATGCTATGTGCATTCAGCAAGGACAAACCATATCCCATTTTCCCATGTCTTTTCATGGTTGCATGAGGACAAGAATTGCTGATTGCATAATAAATGCCAATACCTCTAATAAGGCCAAGGGTATAGGCTTATGGATAAAGTCATCCAACAACACACCTCCTCCGTATGCTAAAACCATGAGGATCTGCCAATGACATTCATGATGTGCACCCATAATTTGCCAGTGATCTCCCAATTGATGTTAGCATGAGTGTCACAAAAGATGTTGTTTCTTAACTTCTTAAATATCCCCAAAGGTCATGGGTAGACTAAGACGCTAGACAAGCTAAGACCATTTTACTATAGAGATCTCTTCCACCATCAATGGGTTGCCTCTTGGACACTTCTTCATTTTGGATGTTTACATCAAACTTATGCCCAAGTACCTTCACCATTTCTTTACACATCAATGGTGGATAAAGACGTGATCTTCTGTTTCAATTTGTCTATCATAGTTCACACATTGGTTGGCTAAGGCATAGCCAACTCTTTGGGTTCTATCATAAGTCATTATATATACCTCCATAGCCAAAAAAGGAGCACCATTTAGCTCAAGAAATGGCAACATTCTTTCACATTATAAGTTTACTTTTGTCTAATACCTTGTGAAGACAATTCACTTCATAGGTGCCTGGGTGGTGGACCGTTGCTACTTCTTTGTCTCCCACGATCAAGATGTCCATGTCATAAAGGAAACTAGTATGCTGAATGGCATATGAAATCCAATGTGAGTTCAATTTTGACTAGTCTCTTGTTTGTGAATACTGTTCATCTCATAAAGGGAGGCCTCTAGGATCAAGTTGTAAAAGAGAAAAATTTTATTATAAATAAGGTATTCTACTATGCCCAATCCCAACTCTTTGACGATAAATGGGTGGTCTTGCTATTATCCACCATCCATTGAATCAGATGATTAATGTCATTCCAACCCCACCAGATGCTTTTGCATAATCAGGAACACTGGGACTTTACATGACACGTCAACATACTATCAGTCTTTAAATATTTGTTTCGCACAAACAATGCCCACAACAAGCTTGTTGTTCTTGACTAGAAGAGCAAAAAGATCATGTGTGCTTTGTATCGGAAATATGAATTTCAAACCGGAACACTGGCTTCCTCTAGAGGGTAACATAGGTCTTTTAGATGATGAGGGGCTTTTTTTTGTTCTCAACGTCAGCCTATAGAAAATGACAGCACAATCTTTCAACCATTACCATAATAGACCTGGCCAGTAAGAAAGCTATCATCTAGTAGCTGATGATTTGATTCAAAACATAACAATTAAATATTGTATATCAGAGTATCAAAGGATTTTTTTTTTCATCCTACTTTTCTCCACTTTCCCAACAAGGCAGACACAAGCTTTTAGGGTTCATTTTCTTCAAGAATAGAGAGAGGCCATGCTAAGTTTTGGAGAGAGTCAACTCTCAACTGAGGGTTTTGGAAGTAAACTAAATCCTACGTTCATTAACATAAAACAGGATGAATGTAGATTTCTGGTTATTCATGAGCATTCCAGCTTCACTTTCCAATTCTCTAAGGATATTTCAAACTTCTCCCACTCTATTTTATCGCCCTACAAAAAATCATTGCACCTACATAAAAGATACCTAGAATATTCACGTAAACCCCTCTGAATTTAGAAAATTTGATTTTCATATTGAGAGCTGACCATTTGAGCCTACGCAAAAGAAAAAAAATTGAACCAAAACTGTGAAAAAGATAGAATGAGGGGGGATCTTCCTGATAAAGCCCCCTCTGACTATAAAAAAATAAGAAATAAAAAAAATTAAAAAAAAAACTTCATTTCTTCCATTAATAATGAGAGCATATGAATTTGTTTCTTCACATGTCATTACCTTAGAAACCCAACTATCACAAAAAACCAAGGTGGTGTAGGGCTTTCCTAATGAAGTTTCTTTTAACTTTGTCACACACCTTTGACATATCATGGTTTAGAAGCATTGATTGGCAGTTATGGTTAGCTAAGATATTAACCATCTAGTTGCATCCAAACCTATTCATGAATATGTTTATTAGGCAGAAATGCTCCATGATAATGATTAACAGTTCTAATGAGGATCTTTTCCATTCTAGCTGCCATGACTTTTGAAATGATCTTGTAAATGCTATTGCACAATGCATTGAGCTGAAACTCCGTGATGTTGGAAGCATTAGGAGTTATACATTATAGTCCTGCATTAAGTGAGACATTGTCTTGCATCTTGAGTAAAATTTTATTTGTGCTTTTCATTCAACTCTTTGTGATCGGACATCATCATAATTGCCACACTTCAACTCCACCATTGGACGGAACGTTAAGGAAAGTAGTATCTCCACACAAATTCGAGCATATCCTATCTGCAGTTCAACCTTTGTGAAGGGATCAACTTCCATTCACTCCCCACCCAGCACCCTGGCTACACCCGTTTGTTCCATAGGATGGACACCAAACAAGAAGTCTCTACTCACTAGGGGATTTCAAGGGACTCCCCAATATAGAGGTCCATTATAAGGACCCATCTACTCGCAAGCAGTTGACCTTCCACTCGCTATGCCTATTTCCTCATAATGACAACAAGTTCTTCACTAGAATCTACTTTTACTGGGTAATGACCATTAACAACAAAGGAAAAGTGAAGGTAGTGAATCTCATATCAGGGAGAGCAAAGTCCAACGATAAAGAAGCCAAGATCCATTGATCTCCTATTTGCTCCACTTGGGAAGTAGGCTATGGTAATGTATTTGTTGGATTTCTTCATCTCCTCTAGATCTTCCTCATAAATGATGACATGGGGATAGGTAGCAAGAAGAAAAAGTGAATCCCTGGAAAGGTGAAAGAGGCCAAGATGGGGGTGCAACAGAAGGGAGGTCAGCAAGCCGAAGGAAAAGGAGAAGGGCAAAAACCAGGTCGCACCAAAAGTGGGAGGGAGAGGAGTGGGAGATGAAACCATTCCAAACACTAGGGGAAGAGAGGTCAAATTTGGAACAAATGAATAGGGTGATTGGAGAATGCTCAGTTGCGAGACGCCACCATCAAGAACACAAGAATAACTCACATGCCGGACTAAGGTTGGTAACCCCAACACCCCCAAGAAGACGCGGAAGGGCAACCATATTCCAACGTGCAAGCCAATTTGAAGGTCGATCACCATCCCAGATAAATCTACGAATAATCCTATCAAACCTTCTCAGAACAGCCACAGGAGGTCAAAAGACTGCCAGTGCATGGAAGGTGACCGACGAAAGACAATGTTTAGTAAGAGTAATACGACCAGGGAGATAAAGCAGCTTTTTCTATCAACACTGAAGGTGATTCACAAGCTTCTGCTCCACTAAATTCCAAAAGGAGGGAGCAGGAGGCGCCAACATAGGCTGAAGACCTAAGTAGTCCATGTGTAAGCCATCAACCTTACACCCAAAGCAAGCTTTCGCAAGAAGCACTATGGCTGGATCCACGTGAATGAGAGAAAGGTGGTCTTCAGAGGAATTAATTGAAAAACCCGAGATGAGCTCAAAAACCTGAAGGATGAGCCAAGTTCTCACAATCTATTGGCGGAAAGCAATGCCAAACAGGAGAAAGTTGTCAACATATTAAAGGGTGGAAAAGGCCTATAAGTGGGGGAGTGAATGTGGCGTGAGGAAGCCAACGACTGCAGCATGATGAAATAACATAGAAAAGCACTCGGCAACTAAGTTGAAAAGAAAAGGCGATAACGGGCAACCCTGACAGAGGCCGTGATCGAGACAGAAGAAATTGCCACACATCCCATTGAAGGAGACTGCAAGCTGGGCCCAGTGACAAGCGAAAGGGTCCACTGCAAAGATGATGGACCAAAAGCAAGGCGGATGAGCAGGTCTGAAAGGAACTCCCAACTAACCGAATCAAAGGCCTTAGAGATGTCCAACTTAAGCATGAAGGATGGAAGACATAGACAGTATAGAGAGTGATCAACTTCATTGGCCAGGACAATCGCGTCCTACAAATGTCGACCCTTGATGAATGCAACATGAAAGGGGTTAATGATAGAAGACATAACAGGCACAAGCAACAAAGAAAGCAATTTAGCAATAATCTTGTAAGGTGTGCCTAAGATGGAGATCGGGCGAAAGTGGCTGATGTCCGTAGGGTTAGGATGCTTAGGCACCAAGACGCAGGTGGCGTGATTAAATTCCTTATGAAAAATGGAGTTGGAGGCAAATTCTTCACAAAACGTAAACACATCAGCGCTACAAGCCTCCCAAAAGGTGCAAAAAAATTCAACAGGCAAACCTTCAATGCCAGGCACCTTACCAGAGCTGAGGGCCCAGACAGCATTCTTGATTTCTTGGTGTAGGAAGGGCCGCTCAAGAGAGATTGCACATGAGATGGAGAGGGAGGAGAGGTGAAATTATGGAACCAGGGCACGAATGCAAAGATGCTTAGAATAGAAATCACGAAAATGGGCGGTCAAAGTCGGGAGAATGTCATCACTAAGAAAAACCCTATGGCCAATAACCATGGACTGGAGCAACGTTTGACGGCACCTTCAAGGTGCGGCCAAGTGGAAGAATCTAGAATTCTGGTCTCCATACGAAAGCCAACCCAGCCTAGAACACTGTTGCCAGTGGATGGACTCCCTAATCCACCACTCCTGAGCCAGACACTTGAGAGAAAGGAGGCGGGAAGACTGATTCGTAGAAATATTACCAAAAAACTGGAGGGACAAAATCTCTTCATCCCAACCGGTCACCTCAGAAAACTTGCCGTTGCAGAAAATGTGCTTCCAGGCAAAAACCTCCCTCTAGATGGAGTGCAACTTCCGCGAGAGCCTGAAAGCAGCCCACCTACCATTGATGGTGCGAGCCCACCATTTAGGGATGGCAGTGACAAAGGACTCATTTCGGAGCCACCAAAGCTCAAAATGAAACCTGGCATGCCCAGTACCAGCCCTACCCTGAATAAGGGAAAGGAGCAGCGGAGCATGATCAAAAAAGTGTCTCGGCCCAGGAACCAAAGAGGATGAAAGAAAAGGAGAGAGCAACTAAGGCAAGAGGAAGACCCGGTCCAACCTACGGAGAATCAAAGGATTCCTATTGTTGGACCAAGTAAACTTGCCATTACTCAGAGACACGTCAAAAAGACCGAACTCATGAACGAAGGAGTGAAAAGCCGACATAAACGGACCAGAAGGGACAGGAGATCAAGAGTCGTCAGGGCTAAGCAAACAATTGAAGTCTCCTGCCAAAAGCCAAGGCGAGGAAACAAGCTGACGAGCATGATGTAGCTCATCCCATAGTTGGTCACGCAAGGCATCAACGCAAGGGCCATAGACCGTAGTAACTAAGACCGGGCGAATGAGCCAAAGACCATTGAGAATGACCGAGATAGAGTAATAACCGACATGCATCACATCCCTCGTAAGAGGAGGAGACTAGGCTAGTAGGATGCCCCTAGGGGCACCATTAGCCGGAAGAAACCCAAAGGACGGTTGACGCAAAAAAGTACAAACACAGGCGTGAGAAATCATAGACAATTTGGTGTCAACCACGATAAGCAAGGAAGGTCCATGCTGACGCACCCAAGAAGAGAGATACCTACGCCGATAACAGGCTCCCAAGCCCCGCACGTTCTAACACACAACCCTCATGAAGAAACCATGTGAAGGGGCATACGTCTAGCCACTCTAGCAGTACCGAGAGGGAGGATGGAGGCCGCAGAAGCCCCAATCCTATGCAATTCCCACCACAACCGAGTAAGGTTGGAGTCGGAGGCCAGTGCAATAGCGGCAACAAATGAAGAATGAAGGAAATCAAGCTACTCCTAAGGAAGCGTGACCTTAAGAGAGGCAAGCGCATCCGGAAGGGAGATGCCTAGCTCAGCATCTAACAAGGGAGAAATAGGTGGCAACCTATCGGGCAAGAGCGGGCAAACAGAAGGTTCGGTGGTGGGACCAAGCAACCAAGCAGAAGACGGAGGGGTAGCAATGGACGCAGAATCAATACGCAGGGTGGGGGAAATAGCGTCAACACAAGAGAGGTGGGGGATGGCAGGGCTAATCGGGGGAAGGGGCAAGCAGGTGGGGTTGCGAGAACACTTCAACAGAGTGCGGGGAGTAGTACACGCAGGGAAGGCAAGCGGGTGACAATGCAACTGTCAATGGAAATAGAAGAAAACCGAGCAGGTTGGCAAAGGAGGTGGTCCTAGATGGTGGGGGTGGCAAAGGGGGGCCGGTAACAAGGGTAAGGAGCAAGGAACATGCAACAAATGGAGATGGACTGACTATGGGAGACGAATCGACAGAGGTCAAAGCAACGGAGGTCATAGTCGAGAAAGAGCAAGCAACAACAGTTACCTCAAGGGGGTGACCCCCTGTTGACGGGAGGGTAGCCGACTGTGACGGTGCAAAGGACGGAATGATGCCACGATCAGATAGAGCAACAAGCAGCACGTCAGGGGAGCGTGGCGGAGAGCAGGCAGGGCACGACCGAGTAAGCAAGGCCACCCCCAACGGTGATGGAAGCAAAGGCGGGAGCTGAGTTGGCGAGAGCTCGACAAGCGAAGAAAACTGGTGCAGCAGACCACCTGGGCTGGAGACCCATGGGATCGCTACCGAGAAAGGCAGACCCCGTGTGCCAAAACAAGTAGGCCCAGGCCAAGGAAGTCTGATAGAGTCAAAGAAGATGGAGCTAGCATCCGAAGCAGGTGACTGAGAAGCAGCTGGTAGAGGAACCTAGACCCAGAAGGCGGAAGCGACGGCCGCAAAGCCATGCAGTCGACCAAAAAGTCACCGGTCATTCTGACTAGCAGGAAAACGACATAAAGAACACGTGGCGGCCCGGCGGCCATTCAAGGTATTACACCTCTGACACCACCAATGGCCCCATCAGACGAGGATAGAAGCGACAGACCGAAGAAGGCGACGTAGCTTGGAAGCACGATGGGAAGTGGGGACACACCAAGGTGAGGGAGCCGGCCTACCAATGGAGACCACCTTGGGAAGCCTCGGCTGCAAGGAATAGTCACCCATCTGCAAAAGGAGAAACAAATAGCGCGCAGGTGGTAGGAGTGCCTGGAGGACGCTGCGAGCGTCCTGCAATAGAAGCGAGCTGACGAAAACACAATTGAAGATGGTAGACTGCCAACTGAATGACAACGCCATAGCCTGACGGACCCCCTTAGGCGAGCAAAGAAAATTTACTACAGCACGACAAAACAAACGATTAAGGGGAAGGGGGTTACCCGGCCTGATCCCACAAAGACTGGGACCACCAACCCAAGCTCCATGTGGTGATCGAAAAGGCATAGGAGGAGGGAGGGTGGCCATAAGACCAACCCCGGGCAAGAACAAAAAGGCTGGCATGAAAAACAATGAAGCCAAGCAGCTGCGTTTGGACCCTCTCAAAGCCTAAGCTCAGCACGGCCCCACAGGCCGATGAGACGCCACATAGCGCGACGTGAGAGCAAGGCACCGAAAGAGGACTGAACAGCTATGAAAAGGATCCAAAAGAAGAAGTGGATAGCACAAGCTGTAACGAGCATTTCATCAAACTGTTGCCGAGCATGGAGAGGGCACAACAAAGCAAAAAGTAGGAAACACAGTGCTGCAAGCAGAAACGGTTGAGGAATGAGAGGGAGGAGGAGCAAACTGCCCAAGGAAGGAGCTGGTAGTGAAGTAGGCAGAGTGAATTCGGGAGAAGAAGTGGCTGGAGGAGGAGGCGATTAACCTGGCCAGCAGCCACGAGCAACGCTGAATGGCAGGAGAAGAGGGAGTGCAGATGAGAGAGGGAGAGGGACCAATGTTCGTCGTGAGAGGTCGGGGACGGGGTGCCTCATCTCGGTGCTTCTCAACACTATTCGGACGAGCACCATAGGAGAGGAGCCTGGTGGATGTCTCCACGAGTGAGAGGGGGAGTCGCAGGCGAGAGAGCAGAACAAGGCCTTGAGAGAGAACCACCCAGAGCGAGAGAGAGAGAGAGAGAGAGAGAGAGAGAGAGAGAGCAATAAGAAGAAAATGAGAAGGGGGGGGGAGAGAGAGAGAGAGAGAGATGAACACTCTATGCATCAGATTTTGGATTAACAAAAATATAGAAGGAAAAACAAACAAAAAAACAAGTCAAACTTTTAGGCTATATGCGAGTTAAATTACATGTCATTTCTTGTGAAGGTTGTCTTAAAATTTCATCAGAAAATTATTTACAACTTACAAATGTAGTTGTGAAGATTAAAACATCTCAAAATCATCCACCATCAAGTTATAAATTGTATATAAGCATCTTTAAGAAAATAGCACTTGTCAGTCCTTCGTAAAGTTGCTGATCCCTTTGACAATCGTTTGTTTATTAATTGACGCCATTGTCATCACAACTCAGCTGAAGAAAGTATGTGTTCCCAGAAAGAAGATTCATTTAGCTTTGTACACCATCCGTCTTAATTTTCTCAATATGTTCTGTTTCTTTTATTCCCCCTATAATGCAATTGGATAGAGTGCGATCAGAACATCCTTCTCTTTTTTTAGGAAACTTTGCTGGCCGTAACATGATCCTCTAACCTACAACATCTCACATAAAAATGAAAAATTAATGAATAAGTGAAAATGAAGCAATGCTCTTGCCATTTCTGGATACAACATATAAAAGCTACAAAAGCCACAAAGAAAAACATACACACTAGAAACTCCCCTCTTCATATGAACATTTTGTGGATCAAAGAAGAAAGGCCACTCAGAATCTGTTGCAACTTGGTAGAGGTTTCCCTAAATCATCATTTACAATTTACAAGACCAACAAAGTCATAACTGTAAAAGATGTGGAAAGGATAAGATTGAAGTATGAGTACATCCACAATGTATTTTTTTTCATGGACAGTGAAATGAAAGGAAGCTCAGCAAAAGAATGTATGGGAATCATAAACAACAAATTAGAGTTGTGCATTTTCCAATCATTGTTCACCATGTGGCGTCAAATGGTGCATGCATTCTGCTGTATATTTTCCGTCACCAGGAACCGATAACTATTTATACTTTCGAAAACATAACTTCTTTAATTGCTATATCAATAAGTAATAACACTCAAATTAGGCCATCATGCTACTAATTACAGAACCTGGCAGCAAGTACAAATCAATACCGTTGGATATTATTGTCCTAAATAACAATGAGTAATTGATATTAATGTATAATGGTTTATGACTAATTTTCAACTGAGATCATACTATGTTATTTCAAACTGATTACAACTAGGAAAAGAGAATTCAACTTTGACATTTCTTGACAAGAATGGAAAGATTTTTATCGTCACATGCCATCCATTTATTAGTTAAAGCGATTACAGTTAATTAAGAAAATTCAACTTCTTCATTTAAGCTGGGTTTTCTTAGATTAGCAACAACACTGCAATCCTCCCTCCCTCTTTCATTGCAAAGTACCCATACAAAATTGAATAAGAGTTTTCCTTTCAGCTGGTGTTTCTATACAAGAAATAAAGTCATCAGCTCACGCCATGCCTATGATTCCATTTTTAATTTTTCTTTTGTATTTGTCGACTCTATATTGTATTGCAATAAAATATTCAAAAGAAATTAGTGTTGCTAGGCTCAATGCCTCTTGAATCTTCTCAACTCTTTGAAGATAGTCGGTGATAACTCTTCAAATATCATATTAAGAACCAAAGATTCCTGTTATTAGTAATACAAACCATGTTCAGGAATTCATATCCCCAATAGATTCAAACTCCGCTTTTACTTAAGGTGATTCATTCAATTAAAAACAATTTATCTATTTGATAATTGATTAAGCATGCAGACATAAGAAGCCAACATATTCTTCTACCTTCCATTATCTTCAAGTTGATTTATCATTGCACTGTAGTAATCATCATGTTTCTTCCACAAGACTATTCTGTAAGGGGTCCTTTGGAGCTATAGATGTTCAATCTTATGTGATGATGTATGCTGCCATTTGATGGTGGAAATAATGCGACACAAATGGCTGTGTAATGTCGTCTGAGATCTTCATCTCCCACATCTCTCGTCGACATTGTCTATTTCCCTGTTGGCATTTAATTCCTCAAGCTTTCGGAGATCCATGGACTTCATCGTTGTATTAGTCTTTGGTCGGGAGGTTATTAGGGATGTTAATGAATCAGATTCAGATCAAATACCAGATCAAGTTTTTTTATATAAATCAGATTTGAAAAAAAGAGAAATTCGATATCCAAATAAAAAATCAGATCAGATTCGGTATTAAAAATTGGAATCCGATTAAATTCAGATTCAGACTCAGCATCAAATAGATACCCAATCAGATACCAGAAAAAAAAAAGATAATGGATATCAAAACCCAAATTTATAGATCCGGATCTAAATAATATTTTTTTATTTTACATTATTGTAAATTTGTAAATCTGAATCCAAATTTGAATCCCCAATTTTAATTAATATCATCTGAATCTGAAACCAATGCGAACTTGATCGTGCACTTGACAAGGTTTAGGCCACCTCCAGATCCACTCCAAGCGAAATTTTGTTCATAAGCCTTCTTAATTTTACAGCTGCATTTTTTCATCAAGACCCATGACATCTGGTTACATGTATCGTGCATAGTCTTTAATAAAATGACAAGTGCCCCCTTGCCCACTTGTACTAGCTCCTTAGCCCACTTTTTGGGTAGTTGGGATCCATGGGAGCCTGTGCACAAGCCTGGGCATATAACCAGCTTTGAACATCCACCCATGTCATCGACACTACACTAAACACATGAGAGAGAGAGAGAGAGAGAGAGAGCTTCTCATTGATGGAAACAGGGATGGGGAGCACATGAAGAAGGGGTAGAGAGTTTATTTCCTCTCTTAAGTGTAAAGTGTGTCGCCGGCCGCCTCATGAGCTTGTTGTTGCCAACCCCCATCATCAACGTTGTCATCCTCTTCAAAAGAGATTTACTAGAGAAAGTATGATTTAGCAATTTCTAACCTTCAAGATGCTATGAAGCTCAAACGGAAGAAAGTTAGGGCCTTCTGCCACTTTGGATCTGTTACAAAAAATGAAAACTATTTGTTAAAGCTGTGTTATTAACTTTGTTTTCTTTACACCTATTGTAACGATGTAAAATTGAATCGTGGTGTTCTTTGTCACACATGTGGAATTCTCTAGAAGGTTGATGGCATGATTCTGTTGTAACAAAAAATATTCTTTCACGCTTGTAATTGATTATGTACAAAAAAACTGTATATGTGAAAGGAAGAACAGCACGATGCCAAATATCATGGGAAAAGATGAGCCAGCCAAATGTTGTTGAAACAGAAAACTGTGGTGACTTAAACTAGTAACTTTCTTAATCGCATGCACTGTTTCTGGCATCCAGTGGTTAAGGTAGCATCGCCAGCCTTCCATGATCCTCCAGAAGTCATCCCAGAAGAGTTCAAGCAAGCATCGATCCATTCCCTGCGATTGAAGGATTCCCGGCATTCCGTAGAGTGGTTCTTTGGTGAACCTGCCCCTTTCACTTCCGTTCATGATTCCGACCACCTTTTCCAGTCAAACCTCATGAACAACATCCCCAAAGGAAGGCGAACCTAACAAGCCAAGCTTGATCACTGAGGTAGCCTCTCACAGCTGGAATCCTCAAATTCGTGGCCGCCCCTCTCTTTGTTTCAAGTTTTCTGGTGCCCTCTATTTCTTCACTTGCCGCCACCAGTGTCGACTTACGTTGGGCCCCAAAAGGCTCAAACAGCATCATCAGGCCATGGTGACTCCTGCTCGACTGGCGACGTGATCAGAGCCAGCCAAAAATCCATATTTCCACCATCTTCCCTGTGGTGTTTTTTCTTCTCCTTGCATGGGAAGTTGGGAAAGAACAATGAGTCGGGAAATATCAATGGCCATGAAAGTTCCCAAGTGATATCTGATCTCTTCTATTTGCATCATTCGGATAATTTCGAAAGTGGGTTAGTATCTCAACGACTTATCGATGATAACTATGCAATCTGCAGCAGAGTTATGACTGTGGCTCTATCAGCCAAAAACAAGTTAGGATTCATAGATGGGACTATCAAAGAGCCTAAAGAGGATGAGCATAATCTATGTTGTGGGTATGATGTAACAATCTGGTTCTAGCATGGATTCGTAATTCAATTAGTAAGGAGATTCATGATAGCATCGCTTATGCTACCTCAGATCAAGTAATATGGGAGGAGTTAAAAGAAAGATGTACTCAGAGTCTTGCACCAAGAGTCTTTCAGCTACACAGTTCAATACATTGATTACAGCAACTGTCCATGTCTGTTACTACATATTATAAAAACATATTATATAAAAATCAAAGTGCTTTGGGAAGAATTAAATTACTACAATCCGTGCCTGTGCTCGTTAGAGGACAGATTTTATTGCTTGATCCCTTATCCATATTAAACAAATTATCTGCTCTAGTTTTGCAGGAGGAACAGCAGCATGAAGCAAGATTCACACCGTCAGCCTCTCACACCACCTTGGCAATACCACACAATCATATTCCCAAAGCAGCATCACTTGAACAAAGTTTCAACTTTGAATGCAATAAAGAAGGATGTCAAAGTCGACCAAACTATAGCTATTGTCATAGCACAGGTCATGTGAAAGATAAATGTTTCAAGTTTAATGGCTATCCTCGAGGACATCGATTCCATGATCCCAACTTTTGGCCACCACTAGCTGCAGCTACAATTCATAATCAAAGGCCGGTGGACCTCCATGCAACTGATGGTACTAGTTTCTTTGCAGCAATGGTCAAACTTCCAAGGAAGTTGTACCTTCAACCACCATGTATGATTATCATAAACTCTTATCACTTGCTAGAACTCCGTCTGCCTCTATCAATTTCACAGGTAATATATCTTCATCTAGTGTCTCCCATCTTCCTTGGATTATCGATTTTGGGTCAAGTCGGTGCATTTGTGCCGATAGCTCTCTACTTCAAAAACCAACCAATTGCCAAGTACCTATAAACCTACCTAATGGACATACAATAACAGTCCATCAAACCAATGATGTTAAACTACCACCATTCACTCTTGAAAATTCCTTGTATATTCTCTCTTTCAAATTGAACCTACTCTCTGTTAGTCAATTGACCAAGGCACTAAACTTTTCCGTAACTTCTTCCCTACTCATTGTGTCTTGCAGGATTTGAATGTGGGATTTCTATTGCTCTCTTATTTCGGCTCGCTCGACCAATGGTAACTTGACATTCAATGCAATGAAAGGCACAAGGTACCCCACTTTTTAACTTTACTTCACTTTCTAGTTTCTCTCCTAAAAACGTTTGCAGTGGCAGTTGGACATAGGGAGTGGCGAGACACAATGAACATAGAAACTAGTGCACTAAAGGAAAACAACACTTGGGCAATGACCACTTTCCAGAAGGAGTTAAGCCCATCGGTTGCAAGTGAGTTTACAAAATCAAGTTCCGATCAGATGGTACTATTGAGTGATACAAGACACGCCTGCACTCTTAAATATTTTTTGGGTTTAGAAATTGCTTGTTCAAGTGCAGGAATTTATGTTTTGCAGCAAACGTATGCTCTCAAGATTATAAGCGAAACAAGTATAACGGGTGCCAAGCCAATGGAATTTCTAGTGGAATGAAAGCACGGTCTCGAAGAAGGTATTCTCCTAAGCAAACAAACCAATCTTCAAATGAGTGTGTTTTGTGATTATGATTGGGTGGCGTGTCAAGAAACGCGAAGGTCCATAACTAGTTAAAATTCTTGTGGAAGCAGAATACAAGGCGTTGGCAAAGGTTAAAATTCTTGTTGTCGGATCTAGGTGTGAGACATCTACAACCGACAAATCTATACTACAACAATCAGGCTGCCATGCATATTGCAGCCAATCTAGTTTTTCATGAGCATACCCAACATATGGATTTAGACTGTCATGTTGAATGAGAAAAGATAAATCAAGGTATAGTGTGAACCAGTTACATTAAGAGCAAAGATCAGCTGGCAGACTTATTCACTACGGCCTTATGCAAGGAACCATTTAATCATCTTCTATCCAAACTGAACATAAGAAATTTCTACACTTAGTTTGAGGGGGGAGTGTTAAAATTAAGATTCGCTTCTTATCTTCTTATCTGACATCTTAAGAATAAGATTTTGAGTTGGTTAGTGAAGCTGTTAAGATGAGTCGGCCGAATGTCATGGGATAAGATGAGCCAGCCAAATGTCATGGGATAAGATGAGCCAGCCAAATATTATGGAATATGATGAGCCAGCCAAATGTCCTTGAAACTAAAAACCATGTACTACTTTTTCTTTTGTATATAAGTGTGTAAGATCAATAGAAAATACAACTTGACCTTTGTTGATGGTAGTCTTCCCAAACCCAGCGTTGCAGCTCCTGAGATCATGATGTGGAGGCATTTGCAATCACATGGACTTTCATGGATTCTTAACTCCATCTCAAAAGAATTATCAAGCAATATCATCTACACCACCACAACTATTGAAGTGTGGGCACACTTAAAGGACCGATTCGCTGAAAGCACAACCCCTCATAAATACCAACTCAAGTCCTCCATTAGTCGTTTGAATCAAGAAAATATATCTGTTGCTCTTTATTTTACAATATTGGGATAAGCTTTCATCCTATGATGCTCTTTCGGAATGCTCTTGCAATGCCCTGAAAGTGGTTGCTAAAAAGCAACAAGAAGAGAGAGTGATTGAATTTCTTATGAGATTGAATGATTCATTCATTGCTATGAGAAGGCAAATTCTACTTATGAAACCCTTGCCTTCTCTACAAACGACATGCACTGGTCCTTCAAGAGGAGAAGCTCGTCTTCAAACTAGTGCTGTTGATTATGTTGGTCTCTCAGCAAGTGCAAATTTGAATGTGTTTGAAAACCAACAAAACAAGCACCCACAATACTTCTGCAATTAGTGCAAGATTTCAGGACATCAAAGGAACGATGCTTTAAATTAAATGGTTACCCTCCAAACTTTATAGGTGGAAAACAGAGGAAGACAAGGGGGCTATTATCATGGCCTCTGTTGGAGGGAAAACTGGTTCCAATGTCTTAATCTCCACCACACATGGAAAATAGTTCAGCAAGGACACTGCTCCAATTCTAACTCAAGATGAATATATTCAATTCAAACAACTCCTCAAAAATCGATCAGTAACCCAAATAAACTTTCTGACTATGTCATTCTTCAAACTGGACACCTGGGTAATAGATATTGGTGGTAGTCACCACATGTCATGCTGCCATAAATCATTGCTAGATGACACAAAATTAGCTGTTCCATTTTCAATTAGAGTTCAGACAACAGAACACGTGTCAGTAAAGCTGTTCTATCACCTTCCATTTTTCTTCAAACAGTGTATTATCTTCCAAAGTTTGCTTACAACATATTGTCTGTGAGCAGATTTATTCAGAAAACCAAATGTCATTTGATTTTCCCCACTACTAGGTGCTTTGTGCAGGACCTGATCTCCATGACGAGGACTGAGCTGGGTGATTCATCAGGGGAATTCTTCATTTTCAAGTCACCTCTTACAACTGTACACTGCTTGTTCACGAAACCCACTCAATCAGATTTCGATGTTTGGCATATGAGACTTGGCCAACCATCCTACTCAAAGAATCAAATGCTCTGAAAGCATGACTCTATCATTAAGTTGTCAAATAATTTCTGTGAAGTATGTAGTGTTGCTAAACAATATAGATTGATGTTCAAATTAAGTGAATCTTGTTTTGCTAAAGCTTTTGATTTGCTACATTGTGATGTTTCCCAAGCATCGCATACTCAAGCACATTACTTTTTGTCTATTATGGATGATTTTTCAAGAGCCATGTGGGTTTACCTATTGAAGTATAAACGTGAAGTAGGTGATTTGCTTAAACATTTCATTAACATGACTGAAACAATTCAAAACAGATGTGCTAAAATTAGGATAGATAGTGGAACCGAGTTCTTCTCAAATGACAATTTTTTTTTTCGTGATAGAGACATCCTGCATCAACATTCATGCCCCTACATGCCTCAACAAAATGGCATAGTTGGGAGAAAGCATCAGAACATCTTGATTGTGGTGTATGCTCTCAATTTTCAGTCAGGTCTACCCTTAAAATGTTGGGACTTACGTGTATTAACAGCCACATATTTAACAAATAGGACCCCATCCCAAAAAAAAGAACTAGACAATGAATCTCCCTTTGAAAAATTATTTAAAAGAAACCCACCTTACAAGCATATATGCGTGTTTGGTAGTTTGTATTTTTCTACCAACCTCAAACCACATGGAAAATTCGGTCACATGTAGGGATGTCAATATATCTGATTTGAAATGGATATCTGACCAATCCGATCCAAAAAAATAGGATATGGAAAAAAATTAATATCCAATTAGGAAATCAGATTGGATTCGGATTTAATAAATGACATCCAATCATATACGATTTTCAGATTCAGATACACATTAATATCCGATCAAATTCGGATACAAATTCGGATCAGATTCATTTTAAGACAAATATCCTATATCTACTGCTATTAAATTTTGAAAATTAGCAAAATCTGGTTCAAAATTTGGATTCAGATATAAATATAAAAATCAGATTCAGATCGTAAATTTGGATTTTGGGATCAGATATGACTTTTCTTTATTCGAATTCGAATCTGAATATTTGAATATCCGAAAAAGCTGACATGATTAAGGATATATTGGATCCGAATTCGATCCATTGACATCCCTAGTCACAAGGTTCAGCAAGGTGTGTTCATTGGGTATCCTATTGAACAAAAAGGCTACAATCTGCTTGATTTGGAAACCAAAAAAAAAATCGTTTGCAGGGATATGGTCTTCAATGATGACAATCATACACTTGAGAGCAGAAATTCAATTTAGCGAGGCCCTTGTTCTTGTCACTTGACTGAAAGCCAAGATGATGTCATGACTACTGATTGTAGGGATATGGTCTTCAATCAAACTGAATTTCCCTTCAAATTCTCAAAGTATCGGAGCAAAGTCCCACATTTTCAAGTTATTCCTCTCACATTTGATGACAATCATACACTTGAGATAGAAATTCAAGTGAACAAGGCCCTTGTTCTTGTCGACTGACTGAAAGCCAAGATGATGTCATGACTACTGATTGTACAAACATTGAACAACCACCTGAAATTGTTTTAGAATCAAGTGATGAGGTTGAAACAAATACTTCCCTAGAAAAGGGCTTCCACAAGGTATCATTTGTCATAAGTTGTATTTTTCCCATTATTCAGCTGCTCTTAAAAGCTTCCTGTTGAATATCTTTTCTCAAACCAAACCTTCATGCTTTAGTCAGGCAGAGCAACATACAAATTGGAAAAGAGACATGCAAGAAGAAATTATAGCAGTGGAATCAAACAATACTTGGACTCTAGTCTCCCCTTCAAATAATGCCAAACCCATCAGCTGCAAGTGAGTTTATCGGATCAAGTATAAGGCGAATGGTGAAATAGAAAGGTTCAAAGCCATATTAGTGGCCAAAGGGTATGAACAAGTGGAAGGCTTGGATTTGCATGAGACCTATGCTGCTGCCACCAAACTTTTTATTATTTGTTGTTTGATTGCAATAGCTGCAAAACGAAATTGGGTGCCACAACAAATGGATGTGTATAACTTCTTTCTAAACGGGATATTGAATGAAGAAATCTACATGGCATTGCCTCCTAGTTATTGTGAAAAAGGAGAAGCAAAATTGTGCAAGCTAATCAAGTTTATCTCTGGGCTGAAACATGCTCCTCAAAACAGGTTCTTGAAGTTCTTGTCAGAAGTGGTGAGCTACGGTTTTATGCAATCCAAGTGTGATTACACACTGTGTGCATATCAAAGAGAAAGGGTGTTCATGGTAATTTTGGTGTACATCAATGCTCTCATTGTTGCAGGAAATGATATGGAACACCTAGAAAACTTCAAATGTATCTTGGCAAAAGATTTTGCATGAAAGATGGGCAACTTAAAATATTTCCTTCGCCTAGAGCTTAGCAAAGGGAAGAAATGAATATTTTCGTCACGGCGCATGTATTTTTGTGGCATTATTGATGAATTAAGCCTTCTCAATGCCAAGCCATCTGAGGATCGCATGGTACCTTGTCAAACCCTTGCTGCCAATGATGGATAAGATTTAAAAAATCTTTCACTGTTTCAAAGACTTGTGGGGCATCTTATATATCTGACTATAACCAGGCCAGAAATAGTTTTTGCTATTTACTTTCCTAGCCACCATATGCAGAAACCGACTACTCACTACAATTCTGCTATAAAAGTATTATGCTATCTCAAACTTCACGCAGTCATGGAAATTTTCTTCAAGTACATGACAATTTCAAGCTTACCGTGTATTTTGATGCCAACTACGGAGCTTGCAAAGACTCCAAAAAATCAATCTCTGGTTACTATGTTTAATTAGGAGAATGTCTAATCTTCTGAAAAACATAAAAACTGAGCATAGTATCTCACTTCTCAGCCGGAATAAAAATATTGCGTAACTACTGCTGAGAACTTATATGGATAAGATGTCTTCTAAAAGACCTCCAAGTGCCTCCTCCTTCACCAGCGAAGCTTCTTTGTGATGAGATCAGCATTACAAGTGGCAGTGAGCTCAATTTTACATGAAAGCACCAAGCATGGGGAGATCGACTGTCTTCTAGTGCGTGAGCAAGCAAAAAACGGAACAATTGTCACAAGCTATGTTCCATCGTACTTACATTTGGCTGATCTATTAACCAAGTCCCTTGTCAAAGATCAAGTCAAATTTTAAAAGTTCAAACTGGGTTTTGGAGACCTCATTCACCAGTTTGAAGGAGGGGTGTTATGAAAAATGAAAACTAATTGTTAAAGCCGTGTTATTAACTCTGTTTTCTTTACGCCCATTGTAAAACTGTAAAATTGAATCATGGTGTTCCTTGTCACACATGTGGAAGTTTCTAGAAGGTTGAAGATGTGATTGTGTTGTAACATATATCCAAGAATGTGGTGTTCGTATAGAACATGTATCCAAGAATGCAACGTTTTGCAATTAATTGACTTCGAAAAAATCAATAAAATTAAAGGATGAAATATGAGATGTTTTAAATGAGAATAGTGCACTAGAAAATGATTGAGTTACCGGTAAAATGTGGATCTGAGTGGTTCAAATGATGAAGCAGTACTAAAAGGTAATACTAAGTGGGTAGGAATGGAGGAAATCAATTAAGTTTACAAAGTTGGTCTCAAAATTTTGAACTCTCTATGTGTTGGTTACTTATTTTGTGGTTTATCATAGACATGTCATTTACTCGGACCATCTAATGTATGGAGTAGTTTGCAGTGCAATAATGTGTGAATTAATTTAAGTTCTTCTTCCTAGACATTATATTAAAATATATTAAAACAATGCATATATAACAAGTCCCAATTAGTGCCTCCCTTTGGGATCTGGTTGCAGTAACAGCTTGCTCAAGGTACGCCCCTACCTTTATCATTTCGGGAGCCTCCATTTGTTTCCCCATGTTTTACAGTGGAAGGGAGTAACGCCCAAAGTGCCTCCATTTCATGTGAATTTTATTCTTAATGCAGCAAATAATTGCAAATATTCCTATTGTTTATCCTTGTGAAAAGCACATAATCTGTTACGTAAGAACCTGTAAATCACTTAGCTAGTTTTAACTTAATATGTTGCCATAATATTAAAAGAGCATTATTTAAGTCTAGAACTCCCTGAAGATATATAATTAATTTGGTTCTTAAAGGAACAATAAAAGCTATATACTAATTTCTGAATAAATATGGAAGCATCTATTCTTTGTTGTCAGAACGAAACAATTTGGCATGTTTAGCTTAGTTAATTGGTATCAGGATTGGAAATTAACACATAGGAGGATATTGAATTTCCACAGTAAATTATTCAAAATTAATTAATATTGAAGCTATTAAGTTTTTTACAAAAATATTTTGAAAAGTCATTAATAAAAGTGATGTGTGTCGGTTGCTAACAAGACTGAACAAAATCCCCAAAATGGTGCCAATTAATCTGTTTTGTGGATGCTCATGTATAGTGGACGTCCCAAACAGTGTACCAATGAACAAACAGAAAATAATTGAATTTTATCTATTATTTTCTTTTGTTGGGGGGGGGGGGGCTGCGAGAGAGAGGGGGGGAGAGAGAGAGGGGGGGAGATATCGTTGATTTTTTTACAAAAAACACAAATGAAATATTAGTTAGTTAAAAGCTTAGAAAATTGGTTTCTCTTAATATCTGTTATCATATTTTTTTCAAAAAATTGGGGAGGATCGTATGAAATTTTCTGCTCGATCGACCATCACGCATGTTGAAACAAATATAGACATGAAGCATAGCTGGTTTTCTGGGTTTTCAAACTTGGTATATATTTTTCAAACATGGTATATATTTTTCAAACATGGTATATATTTTTCTGTTTGGCTCACAACCTGTCGTTAGGCATATTCTGATCTTGATTAATTTATATTTTCTATGTAACTTTTATCTACAAGTAGAAAAAAAAAACAACAAAAAATTCAGTTTCAAATTAGTTGATATCAACCGACATATAATTAACGAGTTAGATGCCCTGTATTTGCCAACTATTTCCCAAATTCCAATGATTTTCCAGTTTTCTCCTTTTTGTTCGTTTATAGCTCGATTTGGCTTCGGCAGACCAGGGCTCTCTCTCTCTCTCTCTCTCTCACTCTCTCTCTCTCCCTGAGAACATTGCAATTTAAAAATGTGTAGGGTGGCTTCAATGTGAATGGTTTGCATATGCCAAAAGAAAATCAATGTATATTGTAGAGTTTATTCCACTATCAAACCTAAGGGCCGGCCTGGTAAAAAAAAGAAAAAAACGGGCAGGTCGGGCAGGCTGGGTATTATGGTCCGATTTAATTCAATATATACGTCATCAAACCTTATTTCTCTCTCTACTCACATATAGGCAGTATGGATTCATATATTTTCAATTACAATGAATTAGGTGAAGATAATTTTCTTATCAGTTGTTTTCTTTAATAGGTTATAGTACTCATCTAAACAAAGTAATTACCAAACAAGCAAGAACGAACATTTTAGAACCAAAATACAACATGACATTAACAACCTTTAACAATTGAAAGACCGTGATTCTGTGGTTGTTTATACAACTGGACTGAAAGAAAGGAGAGAATTAGCTAAAAAAAATGGCAACAACGATACTAAAAAAAATAAAGCATTAATTAGAAGGAAGCAATATACATTTCTATTTCATTTGGAAGACTGTGACTGCACTGGCTTATTTTTCTTTCATGAATGACATCACCATGCCCAATACAATTATTGGTTGACATTTTGGGTAATTTGGTTCAATAACCTTAGTGTTTTGTGCTCCATTCTTGCCCTTCTTTGATATTTAATTAATTGAAAGAAAAAGAATGGCTACCCTAACGATGAATGTCGTCATTTTGTGGTGAAGAATCGATGAAAAACTACTCATTTTAAAGGGAAGAAAAGAACCGTTCGACAGCCTTGAACAGGGATGGGGGAAAGGGTGTGAGGTTTCAACCTCTTATTGAATTACCAAAAGAGAAGAAAAGAAAAAGGAAAGCTTGTGTGAGAAGTTAAATGATGAAAATTTTACTTTGCTGGCCCCTCTTTGATGATGACTAAGCTTCTCCATAGATTTACCTCTGCCTCCATGGATACGTCCAAGAAGATGCTATCTTATTATCTTTTATGAAAAGCCGCTAATTGCTCGCGAGCAGTCAAATTGGCACGCCCAAAGAATTCTTCTGCTAGGGAACAACAGAAAATGAAACTCAGGAGATGTACACATACATATGAACTGAGAAGATGTTTACTCTTTTTCCTCATCACTGTTTAGAAAAGCCATCGCTGCATCTACCATTGTGAATGCCTTTTGTTAGGATTTGCAAAACTGTTGGGTTGTAAGAACTTTTTTCTTTAATTTCCAAAAGTTCGTTCACTGAAGGGCAGTAATGCTTTGAATTTTGAACCAAACAAAACACTATGTAATTATTCCATAAATATAAATATGCATGAAACAGTCCTACACCTGCCTCTGCCTCTGCCCCTGCCTTCAGACCATAAGATGAAGAAACAACTAAAAGAAGCTGGCCGCCTCAGTAACGAGGCCTTAGAGGTGCAGGCAGCCACGGCTTCTTCCTTCCTTTGCCTCCAAGGTTCAGGACGAAGGGATTGACACATACTCATGACCGCCTACCTTTCACTTGGGCCATAATATATATATAGGTATGAGAACAGCATTGCGGGCATATGACATAATTTGCATGAAGCATACCTTCAAAGATGTGAGCTATATCACACTTGCCGCCCTTGTTTCTTTCCTTCTAATGATGTAATAACAAAAACAGGAATAACAAGATCTAATGAAAAATGAGAACCGAAAAAGAGAAACAACTAAAGCTGACAAAGTAGGAGAAGAATGAACGCGAAGAGTGACCGAGCAATAAGAACGAAGAAGGATTTCGCATGTTCGAGTGAAGATGACGTAGATATAGAATCTGATGTGATGATGTATGCTGCCAATTGACAGTGGAAATAACACGTCACAAATGGCTCTGTAACGTCATCTGAGATCTTCATCTCCCATATTTCTCGTCGCCATTTTCTATTTCCTTGTCGGCATTTAATTCCTCAAGCTCCAGAGACCCGTGGGGTTCATCGTCCTATTAGCCTTGCGTGGGGAGGCTGGTTATTAGAGATGTCAGTGAATCCGATTCAGATCAAATATCCGATCAAGTTTCTTTAAATAAATCAGATACGAAAAGAAGAGAAGTTTGTATCCAAATAAAAAATCAGACAGAATTCGATATTAAAAATTGGCATCCGATTAAATTTGGATACCAATCGGAAACAAAAAAGATAATGGATATATAAACCCAAATTTACAGATCCGAATCTAAATAAAGTATTTTATTCTACGTTATTGTAAATTTATAAATCTGAACCAAATTTGAATCCCCAATTTTAAATTAATATCATCCGATTCTGAAACCAATTCAAACTTGGTCGAGCACATGACGAGGTTTAGGTTACATGCACGGTCGATAGCCTTTAAGTGATATTTTCTTCATAAGTCTTCTTGCTTTTATAGCTGCATTTTTTAATCACTACCCATGAGATCAGGTTACATGCACGGTCGATAGCCTTTAAGAAAATGATAAGTGCCCTCCTGGCCCACTGGCTCCCTAGCCCACTTTTGGGGTACTTGGCATCCGCAAGAGACTGCGCACCAGCGTAGGCATAATACCAGCTTTGAACATCCACCATGTCATCGATACTAGACTAAACACATGAGAGGGAGAGAAAGAGTGCTTTTGTGATGGAAACAGGGATGGGGAGCATATGAAGAAGGGGTAGAGAGTTTATTTCCTCTCTTAGGTGTAAAGTGTGTCGCAGTCCTCCTCATGACCTTGTTGTTGGCAACTCCAGCAACATCAACGTCATCGTCGTCTTCTCAAGAGATTTACTGGAGAAAGTATGATTTAGCAATTTTCATTTTTTTAGAATTACTTCAAGATCTACATTTTTTCATATCTTGTCAATCTCTCATTTATTCATTTGTAAAACCTTTTATTAAATTTGATAGCCACCTATGGCTTAAATTACCAACCTTGCTTGACTTAGGTCGTGCATTCTTTTCCCTCGCTTATATCTAGCCAAATATTTTCTATCCTCAATACCATAGGGTGTCTTTCTTCTCATTTTACTACTTCCATAATTTCATTGGGTATCAATTATTCGTTTACAAGCCCATTTTTTTTTAGAATTGCTTCCAAACTTACATTTTTCAAATATTGTCAATTACCTATTTATTAATTTGTCTGACCTCCTATTCTTGACATGATAGTCATCTATTGGCTCATTACCAAACTTTGCTTGACTAAGGTCATGCATTCTTTTTCCATCATTTACATTTAGCCAAATAATTTCCTAATGTCAACACCCATAGTATATCTGTCTCCCTATTTTATTACTTTTCTTGGGTAATCATTTATTCCAAATTTAATACCAATCATTGTTTTACTCAACTATACTCTATTTTCAATCATCTAACATGTGATTTTAACTTATTGGATTTATAT